>NC_045439.1:34662845-34695286 GCF_002776525.5 Piliocolobus tephrosceles
CTATTCTATTCTATTCTATTCTATTCTATTCTATTCTATTCTATTCTATTCTATTCTAAGACAGAGTCTCACTCTGTTGCCCAGGCTGGGGTGCAATGGCACTATCTTGGCTCACTGCATCCTCTACCTCCCAGGTACAAGTGATTCTCCTGCCTCAGCCTCCCGAATAGCTGGGACTACAGGCACATGCCACCATGCCTGGCTAATTTTTGTATTTTTAGGAGACAGGAGGTTTCATCATGTTGGCCAGGCTGATCTCGAACTCCTGACCTCAGGTAATCTGGCTGCCTCGGCCTCCCAAGGTGCTGGGATTACAGGTGTCAGCCACCATGCTTCGTCTGTTTTTGCCATTACTTTTGCACAGCCTAATATAAAGTACCCCCATAGACCTACCCATCAGAAATAATCATCAAGATATGTATCTTCCAGATTTTTCTATCTGTGCATATATGTCTTTTCTATAAGAATGGCTGGGCGTGGGTGGCTCATGCCTACAATCCCAGCACTTTGGGAGGTAATGTGGGTAGATCACTTGAAGTCAGGTGTTTGAGAATAGCCTGGCCAACACAATGAAACCCCATCTCCATTAAAAGCACAAAAATTAGTCGGGCATGGTAGTGGCGACCTGTAGTTCCAGCTATTCAGGAGGCTGAGACAGGAGGATCACTTGAACCCGGGAGGAAGAGGTTGCAGTGAGACGAGATTGTACCACTGCACTCCACCCTGGGAGACAAAGCAAGGCTCCATCTCAAAAAAAAAAAGAAAAGAAAAGAAAAAGGGTTACACATCTGTAACCTTTAGGTCTAGGTTTTGATAAATAGTTAATTTGAGGGGATAACTGAGGATTTCCTTTGAAATATACTGTAATTTATTTCAGCAATCCACCAAGTGTTGGACATGGGGTTATTTCAGCTATTTCTCTTTTGCCAAACATTTAGGGTATTTCCAGTTTTTCATTACCATACACAGTGTAGAGCCAGAATAATTGTTTGAAATGTAATTCCAAATTTAAAATATCAAAAGAATAAGAGAAAATACTTACTGCATTGAAAAAGGTAGAGAGGGGAGACAAAAAGTGCCAAACATATGCATTAGTAATTGCAAAACCTCCCTTGTGATCAGCCAAAATGATTAACAAATGAAAAATCCATGACTGAAAGACATCCATTTTTGACCAAAATTAACTCATTGGCCAACTTATGTTTGACCAAGTTGCTTTTGCTCAAATTGCTTTCAGTCACATCACCTGGAGCTGAATTAAATGATCAAACTCTTTTGGAAGGTATTTAGGGCACCCAATTTGAACCTGCATCTTTTTCTTTAGAGAAGTGTCAGGGTAAAGTTGGTAAGATGTGCTCCTACCCTTTCAATCAGAAAAGAGAAGGTATACACTGAAGACCCATCTTTTCATTTTCTCAGACCTCAAGTTTTGCTCAAATAGGATTCCAAAAAGTTTGGAGCACCTCTTCAGAATATACAATCAGATTTTCTGACATACCTCAGATATAAAGAGAGGATGCCCAGAAGACCTACCCAGCCTTGAGTTCTTAGAAACAAGGAGGCTTTCATTCCTTTTGATTCCCATCCCAGAAACAGAGAATGAACTGTTCCTTTCCCTTGGCTTTTCTCAGGATTTCTCTGACGCTAAATTAATCACCATACTCATGGCTGCGGATTCATTTCTCCAAGAGTCGCTTTCCTTTGTGAGGCACTGAAATAATGTCTTAGGGAAATTGCCTGGCTCTTTTGGTTTTTTCTGCCTTTATCTCATTAACTCCAGCAACCAAGCCCTCTGCAAAGGTAATGAGGGAATCCTACTTTTTGTGGGGATAAGAAGACTAACCTGGGTGTTATCCATCAGGTAGGTGCAGCTGAGCTCAGGGGAAACATGTGGGCAATTCTAAGCCAAGCCAGCCTATCTATCCAGATTCCCTTAGGGACTAGGTTCTGCAGGAAAGCTGTGGAGATCTGAGAAGGCACCTTTTAAGCATCAATATTTTTATTTTATTTTAGTCATTTAAGATGGCAATCTTTTCTCTGTTTTTAATTTTTTTTATTATACTTTAAGTTCTAGGGTACATGTGCACAACGTGCAGGTTTGTTACATATGTATACATGTGCCATGTTGGTGTGCTGCACCCATTAACTCGTCATTTACATTAGGTATATCTCCTAATGCTATCCCTCCCCATTCCCCCAACCCCACAACAGGCCCCGGTGTGTGATGTTCCCCTTCCTGTGTCCAAGTGTTTTCATTGTTCAATTCCCACCTATGAGTGAGAACATGCAGTGTTTGGTTTTCTGTCCCTGCGATAGTTTGCTCAGAATGATGGTTTCCAGCTTCATCCATGTCCCAACAAAGGACATGAACTCATCCTTTTTTATGGCTGCATAGTATTCCATGGTGTATATGTGCCACATTTTCTTTATCCAGTCTATCTTGATGGACATTTGGGTTGGTTCCAAGTCTTTGCTATTGTGAATAGTGCTGCAATAAACATACATGTGCATGTGTCTTTATAGCAGCATGGGTATATACCCAGTAATGGGATGGCTGGATCAAATGGTATTTCTAGTTCTAGATCCTTGAGGAATCGCCACACTGTCTTCCATAATGGTTGTACTAGTTTACAGTCTCACCAACAATGTAAAAGTGTTCCTATTTCTCCACATCCTCTTCAGCACCTGTTGTTTCCTGACTTTTTAATGATCATAAGATGGCAATCTTTTCAAAATCCATTTCGTACTTCCTTGCTTTTCAATGGAATATATTGAATACAATTAAGCCTTTTGTTGATGGAAATCACCTTATGGAACATCATTTTAAACATTTATTGGAATAAAAGTTTTGTTTCAGGCACTATGCTAAAGGAATCAAATATGAATAAATCAAAGACCCCGTGACAGAGAATTTGCAATCTAGCAGGAGAGACAGAGAATGAGTCAACTAGTTACAAAACTTTCTGATAATTAAATGAATTGTGAAAAGAATGGTTTGGGAACACAGAAAGTAACATCTAACTCTCCCTGACTTTCAGAAAGGGAGATCCTTAGAGAGAAATTGATGTCAAGAGTTAAAGAAGAAACGCTTCAGTTCAAAAATAGTGAAGATGATGGAAGAACATTCCAGGCAGAAAGAAACATATGCAAAAACCCAGACTTGTGAAGGACATGCTTAAAGGAACTTCCAATAGTTTGGGCTAGCCAGATGGTAGTGTGCACTGGTGAATGGAAAGAATTTGGACTAAGTCTCAGAGAGGCTGGTATGTCATACTGAAAGGTCTAAATATGACTCTTGAACTCCTTTTACAGGGAGGGAATACATAAGCTCATGACACTCTTTGGGGATGTAAAAAAATCAAATGCCATTTATATGTGGTACATGATAAAGAAATAGTTTTGCATTAAAAATATTTTTAGATTAGTATTATTTCAGACTATATTACATTCCACTTTTTAATGCCATATTTAATAATTATATTAAAATATAAATATTTTGTTCCACTTAATAAGCAACACATGCTCCTTAATTTAACTTAATTAATTATGTAAGGAAAGGCATTATTTCCTGACCAATCCATTTAACTTTAACATCTGTGTTGTGGGTGTTTTGAGATTGGACACACTTAATATAGAATACTTTTGACTGCATTTTACAGTAGCAAAAATAGATTAAAATTGCTTTCATGACCTAACACTGGAATGCTTGCCTTTGCCATTAAGAAAAAAAACGGAGTGGTTTATTTTTGAAATGTTCATGTTTGTTTCTAAATGATGAAATTAGAAAAGGGTTCAGGCTGCTCTCTCCCAGTTCTCTCCAGTAAAGAACACACTACAGGTATTAATGGTCTTTATACCAAATAAACTAGAGACACAATTACATACAACAGCCACTAGCTTCTTGAAGTATCAGAGATATTTTTGTTGTTGTTGACATAGAAATATTTTGAAGTGCTATACAAGAAGTTTTATTATGTAACTGCAACTTCTAGATCTCATGAACTCATCCTGAAGAGAATTTAGAGAATGTTCTTTCTGATGTTTTTCATAGCTTGTTGTATTTCAACGTGGGAATCTTCATGTGTCCCATCTTTTGCCATGAATCCAGTCCGGGTATAAATTTTAAGATATATGGCCAAAAATAAAAACAACTTGAAATAGTATAACAGCTAATACCTCTACAGTGCCTATTAGTAGTCCCCTGATACCCCAGCTGAATAAGAGCTTTAAGATAGTATTCTTGGCCAGGCACAGTGGCTTGTGCCTGTAATTCCAGCACTTTGGGAGGCTGAGGTGGGAGGACGGCTTGAGCCTGGGAAGTTTAATCTCAACCTGACCAAGGCCAGCCACATCTCTGCAGTGGACAGGCAATGTAAGAGGAGCTCCAGGCTCACAGAAGTGGGTCAGGGAAAAGACTGTTGGAATCCTATACTAACTCCAGTCTCTGCAAACCCATAGTAACCTAGCCTTTAGCCCCAACCATTGGACAGTCCCATCTCATCTGCTAGGCTGAAGGCTCCCACATTTGTCCTCAACTCAGGTAAGACCTAGTCAATACAGAGCCATGACCTGTAATTCTTCCTGAAAGTTTTCAGGAAGAGAAGACACTTGAAAACAAAAGACAGTTTTGTTTAGAGTAGTTAAGTTCATAGGAAGATTGAGAAGAAGGTACAGAGATTTTTCATATATCCCCTGTCCCTACACATGCATAGGCTCCCCCATTATCAACATTTTTCACTAGAGTGGTACATTTGTTACAACTGATGAACCTACACTGGCACATCATTATCACACAGAGTCCACAGTGTTTACATGAGGGTTCACTCTTGGTGTCATACATTCTATGGATTTGGACAAATGTATGAGATGTATCTACCATGATAGTATCATACAGAGTATTTCCACTGCCCTAAAAATATCTCTGAACACAGAAGACACTTTTTATTCTAGAATCTTGGCATGTTGGAGAGGGTCTTCTGGTCAGACTGACAATCTTCCTGATAAGGAATTTTTAAAATTTTTTTATTTTTCCTTAGGTTATTGGGGTATAGATGGTATTTGATTACACGAGTAAGTTCTTTAGTGGTGATTTGTGAGATTTTGGTGCACTCATCACCCGAGCAGTATACACTGCGTCCAATTTGTAGTCTTTTATCCCTTTCCCCTTCCACACTTCCCCCCAAGTCCCCAAAGTTCATTGTATCATTCTTATGCTTTGTGTCCTCATAGCTTAGCTTCCGCATATCAGTGAGAACATACGATATTTGGTTTTCCATTCCTGAGTTACTTCACTTAAAATAATAGTCTCCAATCTCATCCAGGTCACTGCAAATGCCATTAATTCATTCCTTTTTATGGCTGAGTAGTATTCCATCATATCTATATACCACAGTTTCTTTATCTACTCATTGAGCAATGGGCATTTCAGTGGGTTTCACAATTTTGCAATTGTGAATTGTGTTGCTATAAACATGTGTGTGCAAGTATCTTTTTCACATAATAACTCCTTTTCCTCTGAGTAGATACCCAGTAGTGGGATTGCTGGATAAAATGGTAGTTCTACTTTTAGTTCTTTAAGGAATCTCCACACTGTTTTCTATAGGCTGTACTAGTTTACATTCCTACCAACAGTGTAAAAGTGTTCCCTGATCACTGCATCCATGCCGACATCTACTATTTTTTATTTTTTTATTATGGCCAATCTTGCAGAAATAAGGGGGTATCACATTGTTGTTTGGATTTGCATTTCCCTGATCATTAGTGATGTTGAGCATTTTTTCATATGTTTGTTGGCCATTTGTGTATCTTCTTTTGAGAATTGTCTATTCATGTCCTTAGCCCACTTTTTGATGGGATTGTTTGTTTTTTTCTTACTGATTTGTTTGAGTTTGTTATAGATTCTGGATATTAGTCCTTTGTCAGTGTATAGATGGTGAAGATTTTCTCCCACTATGTGGGTTGTCTGTTTCATGACTGTTCCTTTTGCTGTGCAAAAGCTGTTTAGTTTAATTAAGTCCCAACTATTTATCTTTGTTTTTATTGCATTTGCTTTTGGGTTCTTGATCATAAAATCCTTGCCTAAGCCATGTCTAGAAGGTTCCTTCCAATGTTATCTTCTAGCATTTTTATAGCTTCAGGTCTTAGATTTAAGTGCTTAGTCCATCTTGAGTTGATCTTTGCAATAAGGTGAGAGATGAAAATCCAGTTTCATTCTCCCACATGTGGCTAGCCAATTATCCCAGCACCATTTGTTGAAAAGGGTTTCCTTTCCCCACTTTTATGTTTTTGTTTGCTTTGTCAAAGATCAGTTGGCTCTAAGTGTTTGGGTTTATTTCTAAGTTCCCAGTTCTGTTCCATTGTTCTATGTGCCTATTTTTATACCAGTACCATGCTGTTTTGGTGACTATGACCTTATAGCACAGTTTGAAATCAGGTAGCGTGATGCCTCCAGATTTGTTCCTTTTGCTTAGTCTTTCTTTGGCTATGCGGGCTCTTTTTAAGTTCCATATGAAATTTAGGATTGTTTTTTCTACTTCTGAGATGAATGATGGTGGTATTTTGATGGGGATTGCATTGAATATGTAGATTGCTTTTTGGCAGTATAGTCATTTTCACAATATTGATTCTACCCATCCATGAGCATGGAATGGGTCATCTGTGATTTCTTTCAGCAGTGTTTTGTAGTTTTCCTTGTAGAGGTCTTTCGTCTCCTTTGTTAGGTATATTCCTAAGTATTATTTATTTATTTATTTTGCAGCTATTGTAAAAGGAGTTGAGTTCTTGATTTGAGTCTCTGCTTGGTCGCTGTTGATGTATAGAAGAGCTACTAATTGGTGCACATTAATCTTATATCCCTAAAGCTTGCTGAATCTTTTATCAGTTCTAGGAGCTTTCTGGAGACATCTTTAGGATTTTCGAGGTAAAGTATCTTATCATCAGCAAACAGTGACAGTTTAACTTCCTCTTTATTGATTTTGATGCCCTTTATTTCTTTCTCTTGTCTGATTGCTCTGGCTAGGACTTCCAGTACTATGCTGAAAAGGAGTGGCGAGAGTGGGCATCCTTGTCTTGTTCCAGTTGTCAGAGGGAATGCTTTCAACTTTTCCCCATTCAGTATGATGTTGGCTGTGAGTTTGTCATAGATGGCTTTTATTACATTGAGGTATGTACCTTGTATGCTGATTTTGCTGAAAGTTTTAATCATAAAAGGATGCTGGATTTGGTTGAATGCTTTTTCTGCATGTATTTAGATGATCATGTAATTCTGGTTTTAATTCTGTTTATGTGGTCTATCACATTTATTGACTTGTGTGTGTTCAACCATCCCTGCATCCCTGGTATGAAACCCACTTAATCATGGTGGATTGTCTTTTTGATATGCTGTTGGATTTGGTTAGCTAGTATTTTGTTAAGAATTTTAGCATCTCTATCCATCAAGTATATCGGTCCATAGTTTTCTTTTTTGGTTATGTCTTTCCCTGGTTTTGGTATTAGGGTGATGCTGGCTTCATAGAATGAATTAGAAAGGGTTCCCTCTTTCTCTATCTTGTAGAATAGTGTCAAAAGAATTGGTACCAATTCTTCTTGGAATGTTTGGTAGAATTCTTCTCTGAATCTATCTGGTCCTGGACATTTTTTGTTGGTGGTAATTTTTTAATTACCATTTCAATCTTGCTGCTTGTTATCAGTCTGTTCAGGGTATCTAATTCTTCCTGATTTAAGCTAGGAGGGTTGTATTTTTCCAGGAATGTAACTATCTCTTCTAGGTTTTCTAGTTTATCTGCATAAAGGTGTTCATAGTAGCCTTGAATTATCTTTTGTATTTCAGTGGTGTCAGTTGTAATATCTCCTCTTTTGTTTCTTAATTAGGTTATTTGGATTTTTCTCTCTTATTTGCTTGGTTAATCTTGCTAATGGTCTATCAATTTTATTAAACTTTCCGAAGAACCTGCTGTTTGTTGTATCTTTTGTATTTTTTTGTTTCAATTTGATTTAGTTTTGCTCTGCTCTTGGTTATTTCCTTTCTTCTGCTGGGTTTGGATTTGGTTTGTTCTTGTTTCTCTAGTTTCTTTAGGTGTGACCTTAGAATATCCATTTGTGCTCTTTCAATCTTTTTGATGTAGGCATTTAGGGCTATGAAATTTTCCTCTTAGCACCACCTTTGCTGTTGCCCAGAGGTTTTGATAGGTTGTGTCATTATTGTCATTTAGTTTGAATAATTTTTAAATTTCCATCTGGATTTTGGTTTTGACCTAATGCTCATTCAGGAACAGGTTATTTAATTTCCATGTATTTGCATGGTTTTGAAGGTTCCTTTTGGAGTTGGTTTCCAGTTTTATTCCACTGTGCTCTGAGAGAGTGCTTGATGTAATTTCAATTTTCTTAAATCTATTGAGACTTATATTATGGCCTATCATATGGTCTATATTGGAAAAATTTCCAGGCACTGTTGAATAGAATGTGTATACTGCAGTTGTTGGATGAAATGTTCTGTTTATATCTGTTAAGTCAATTTGTTCCAATGTGCAGTTTAAATCCATTGTTTCTTTGTTGACTTTCTGTCTCAATAACCTGTCTAGTGCTGTCAGTGGAGTATTGAAGTCCCCCACTATTATTGTGTTACTGTCCATCTCATTTCTTGGGTCCATTAGTAATTGTTTTATAAATTTGGGAGCTCCAATGTTAGGTGTACCTATGTTGAGGATTATGATATTTTCCTGCTGGACAAGGCCATTTACCATTATATAATGTCCCTCTTTGTCTCCTTTAACTGCTGTTGCTTTAGAGTTTGTTTTGTCTGATACAAGAAGAGCTTCCCCTGCTCGCTTTTGTGTCCATTTGCATGAAATACCTTTTTCTGCCCCTTTACTTTAAGTTTATGCGAGTCTGTATGTGTTAGGTGAGTCTCCTGTAGGCAGCAGATAGTTAGTTGGTGAGTTCTTATCCATTCTGCAGTTCTGTATCTTTTAAGTGGAACATTTAGGCCATTTACATTCAATGTTAGTATTGAGATGTGAGGTACCATTGAATTCATTGTGCTATTTGTTGCTTGTGTACCTTGTTTTTTTTGTTTGTTTGTTTTTTTGTTTTTGCTTTTTAACTTGCATTTTTGTTTTATAGGTCCTGTGTGATTCATGCTTTAAAGAGTTTCTGTTTTTATGTGTTTCCAGGATTTGTTTGAATATTTAGAGCTCCTTTTAGCAGTTCTTGTAGTAGTGGCTTGGTAGTGGTGAATTCTCTCAGCATTTGTTTGTCTGAAAAAGACTGTATCTTTCCTTCATATATGATGCTTAGTTTTGCTGGATACAAAATTCTTGGCTGAGAATTGTTTTGTTTGAGGAGACTAAAGATAGGGCCCCAATCCCTTCTAGCTTTGTAGGGTTTCTGCTGAGTAATCTGTTAATCTGATAGGTTTCCTTTATAGGTTACCTGAGTGCTTTTGTCTCACAGCTCTTAAAATTATTTCCTTTGTCTTAACTTTAGATAACCTGATGACAACATGCCTAGATGATGATCTTTTTGTGACAAATTTCACAGGTGTTCTTTGTGCTTCTTGTATTTGCATGTCTAGGTCTCTAGCAAGGCCAGGGAAGTTTTCCTTGATTATTCCCCCAAATATGTTTTCAAAACTTTTAGATTTCTCTTCTTCCTCTGGAACGCTGATTATTCTTAGGTTTGTTCCCTTAACATAATCCCAGACTTCTTGAAGGCTTTGTTCATATTTTCTTATTGTTTTTCTTTGTCTTTGTCGGATGGGTTAATTCGAAGACCTTGTCTTTGAGCTCTGAATTTCTTCTACTTATTCAGTTCTACTGCTGAGACTTTCCAGAGCATTTTGCATTTCTATAGGTGTATCCAATGTTTCCTGAAGTTTTTGTTGTTTTTCTTTATGCTATTTATTTCCTTGAATATTTCTCCCTTCAATTCTTGCATCTTTTTTTTGTATTTCCTTGCATTGGGCTTTGCATTTCTCTGGTGTGTCCCCGATTAGCTTGATAACTAACCTCCTGAATTCTTTTTCAGGTAAATCAGGGATTTCTTCTTGGTTTGGGTCCACTGCTGGTGAGCAAGAGTGATTTTTAGGGGGTGTTAAAGAGTCTTGTTTTGTCATATTACCAGAGTTGGTTTTCTGGTTCCTTCTCATTTAGGTAGGTTCTGTCAGAGGGAAGGTTTAGGGCTGAGGACTGTTGTTCAGATTCTTTTGTCCCATGGGGTGCTCCCTTGATGTAGTACTCTTCCTCTTTTCCTATGGATGTGGCTTCCTGTGAGCCAAGCTGCAGTGATTGTTATCTCTCTTCTGGGTCTAGCCACCTAGCAAGTCTACCCGGCTCCAGGCTGGTACTGGAGATTGTCTGCACATAGTCCTGTGATGTGAACCATCTATGAGTCTCTCAGTGTGGATACGAATACTTGTTCCCATGGAGGTGGCAGGGTGTTGAAATGGACTCTATGAGGGTTGTTAGCTTTGGTGGCTTAATGTTCTATGTTTGTGCTGGTTGACCTACAGCCAGAAGGTGGCGCTTTCCAGAGAACATCAGCTGTGGTAGTACTGAGAGAAAAGCAGTAGGCAGGGCCCTAGAACTCCCAAGAGTATACGCCCTTTGTCTTCAGCTACCAGGGTGGATAGGAAAGGCCCATCAGGTCGGGGCAGGGCTAAGTATGTCTGAGCTCAGACTCTCCTTGAGCAGGTCTTGCTGTGGCTGCTGTGGGGGAAGGGGGTGATGTTGCAAGGTCAATGGAGTTGTGTACCTAGCAGGATTATGGCTGCCTCTGCGGAGTCATGCAGGTTGTCAGGGAAGCAGGGGAAAGCCAGCAGTCACAGGCTTCACCCAGGTCCCATGCAAACTGAAGGGCCGGTCTCACTCCCACCATGCCCCTTCTAACAGCATTGTTTCTCCGCTCAGTTACACTACTATTGGCTGTTCTGGAAATCAGCAAACCAGTCAAATATGTTGTGTCCAATAGTTCCCTGGGGTTAGCAGACATGGGCATACCTCACCAGTCCTTTCTCTCTTCTGGTCCATCTGAAGTAGTTATTTTGTTTACAAATATTTCACCAGCACCACACTCAGGAAATCTAAGCTTAAATAAAAACAAAAAAGATCGTATTTCTGAAACATATTTCCCATAACATGTCCATCAAACAGAGAGTGAAGAAATTAGAAGGATGAAAATGGAAGGAAGGATGGGGCATCAGTTGAGACAGAATGGGGGGGTGGTACATTCCTACAAAATGAACCACAAAGGCAGAAGCTTCTGTGTCTCTTGTATCTCCCCACATGCCCATCATGCTTTTTAAAAATCAGGCATTAAGAATTTGGGAATAGAAGGGGCATTAATTTATTAAACATCATCTAAAATCATGAGTCTAGTCTAAAAACCTTCTTCAGTGGAGGGAGCTCACAGCCCTCTTACATGGTGGGAAGCTTATCCTTAGGCACACAAAATGGCAGGGGCCAGCAGGGGGCAGCAGCACAGCAGGAATATTGAGGCCAGCATGGGGTATTGGGATGCAGCCAAAGAAAAGTTGACCAACAGGAAATCATTGTCCTCTGCCCTTCGAAGAGCTTGATTAGAACCTGGAGCTTCACATAATAATCAAGATAAGAAATTTGGTGAAGGTCAATTTTCTTTCAAATTTTTGTCATGAAAATTTTCAAACACACACACACACACACACACACACAGAATTAAAGAGAAAACTATAGTGAACCAATATGTCCATTCCCCAGATTTATCATTTATCAACATTCTGCCATACTTCCTCACCTGAACCTATTTTCTTTCTTTCTTATTTTAGAGACAATTGGAGTTTAAAATTTTAAAGTGTGTGTTCTTAAAATGTGAGATTTAGTGAGTAGTCAAGCTCTAGTATAGTCCCACTCTGCCATCAAGGACATAGGCTCCTTTTATCCTTCTGCTGTGACACCCTTAGGTTACCTCATGGTGGCAAGATGGCAGCTGCACTTCTGGGAATCACATCCACATCTCAGGCAGAAGGCTGGGTGTAGTGGCTCACGCCTATAATCTCAGCACTTTGGGAGAGCAAGGTAGACAGATCACTTGAGATCAGGAGTTCAAGATCAGCCTGGTCAACATGGTGAAATCCTATCTCTACCAAAAATTCAAAAATTAGCTGGGCCTGGTGGTGGGCACCTGTAATCCCAGCTACTTGGGAGTCTGAGGAGGGAAAATCACTTGAACCCGAGAGGCAGAGGTTGCAGTGGGACTCCATCTCAAAAACAAACAAACAAAAAAACAACCATTCCAGGCAAAAAGAAGGAAGATCCAGGTTAAAAGGCAATGTTAAAAGGCCACTTTCAGCATGAGAGACAAAGACAGGGTGCTGGGGGAGCAGTAAAATTCAGGGATAACCACATGGAAATTCTAATTCAGCACCAAACTAATGTGAAGCTCAGAGGAAAGATAAGCTTAAAAAGCCACCTATGAAATAGGAGAGAATACTAAGAAGTTCAGCTCAGAAAAATACAACTGACATTTATGTATCACTTCTTAGAGCTTGCAATGAGATCAAGACTATACATGCTATCTCACTAAATGGTCACAGCAACCCAATCGAGTAGGTTAAATAATTTTACTGATGACGAAATGAGACCTCAAGAGACCTTGTGACTTTCTCAAGGCTACAGAACTAGTAAATAGTGGGTCCAGAATGACCTGCTCTTCATTGTCCTAATTTCCTTATTACTGATTCTTTCAGAGATGCAATATGTGTTCCTCAACAAAAACTCTGTAATCCTCACCATCAAAGGCCGCTACTGCGTATACTTGATTCCAACCCAGGAGCACAAAGATGCGCGCTCCTCTTGTGTCCATTGCAGTACACTGTTCAGCACACTGCAGACATAGCTGCGCCTTTACCACGGTGGAAGCGGGGGCCCTGGATGAGGGTCTGTGCTGGGATGAGAGGCCCTCATCCCCCAGCTCAGACACATCTGCTTTAAGAAATGGCTCATGCCTGTAATCCCAGCACTTTGGGAGGCTGAGGCTGGCGGATCATGAGGTCAAGAGATCGAGACCATCCTGGCCTACATGGTGATATCCTGTCTCCACTAAAAATACAAAAAAAAATTAACTGGGCATGGTGGCGCACGCCTGTAGTCCCAGCTACTTGGGAGGCTGAGGCAGGAGAATTGGTTGAACCAGGGAGGCGGAGGTTGCACTGAGCCAAGATCGCGCCACTGCACTCCAACCTGGCAACAGAGCAAGACTCGGTCTCAAAACAAAAAAAAAAAAAGAAAGAAAGAAATGGAGTAAAACCTCCATGACGCCACTGCTTTTCTGCTCGTTCCAATAAAAGGAAATGCACGTAGATCCACTGGGCTCAGAGTGACCTCTTGTCAAGGACTTCAAAATTGTCTTCAAAGATGGAAAATACTGCTTTGTACACAGCTCTTGGGATGGATTAATCATGAGCTGAATTTCACATAAAAGCAGAGATAAGAGACTTGATGCAGTCCAACATTCTTCCATAACTTTTTTATTAAGAAAGTTTGCAAAAGTACACAAAAGAAGAGAGGATAGTATAAAGAACTCAATACACCCATCCTTGGATTCAACGATTATTCACTTTTTGCTCCTGTTGCTTCATGTCCTCCTTTTTGTCAGTCTTCTTTTTTGGGGGATATTTCTTCAAGCAGGTCCCTGTCATCAGGCCATTTCACCCCAAAGTCCTTCCATATATCTCTAATAGACTTTTTATGTATAAACACAAAACCTTTATCACAATCAGTGGTATTAACCCTCTCTCTATACTCAAATTTTTGGCTGGGCATGGTGGCTCATGCCTGTTACCCCAGCACTTTGGGAGGCCGAGGCGGGTGGATCACTTGAGGTCAGGAGTTCGAGACCAGCCTGGCCAACATGGTGAAATGCCGTCTCTACTAAAAATACAAAAATTAGCCGGGCATAGTGGCGGAAGCTAGTAGTCCCAGCTACTTGGGAGGCTGCGGTAGGAAAATCACTTGAACCTGGGAGGTGGAGGTTGCAGTGAGCTGAGATCATGTCATTGCACTCCAGCCTGGATGACAGAGTAAGACTCTGTCTCCCAGAAAAAAAAAAAAAAAAAATTCAATTGTTTCAAAAATGTCTTTTTATAATTGGTTTCTTCAAAACAGGATCTAAACAAAATCAGGTCACTGCATTTGACTGTTATGTTGCTTAAATTTCTTCTAACTTAGAGTAGTGTTACCATCTTACTGCCAGCGAGGTTCCCCAGTTTCTTGAGTTCTTCAACTGCATTCTTTCTCACCTCCACATCTCTGTGCTTGCTGTGCTTTCTGCCTAAAAGACGTCCCCTGGCCCATACATTACCCCAAAATCTTCTGCTTGTTCTTCAGCTTTCAAATGGGATATTCTTCCTTGTATAACATAGTCCTCTATCAGAGCTTCTTTTGTTAAGCCTTTGATTGTGATCCTAGTTTGCATAGTGATTACTATATTTGTCAAGAATTTTTGCATCATATGGAAAATGGCTACCAATGGGACTGGGCAAAAAAATTCAGTCTGTTAAATGCAGACTGTGATTCCACAGTTCTGGGATGAGGTGTGAGGATCTGCATTCCTCACAGGCTCCCTGGTGATGCCAGTGCAGCTTGTCTAAAGACTGCACATTGACTGGTGACAGGCTAGATCATTCCCCACTTCCTCTATCGTAACACTTACCACACTGTATTGCAATGGTTTCTTTGAATATCTGTCTTCCCTCTAGAACAGGGGTTTGTAAATTACTGGAACAAAGCCATACCCATTTGTTAATGTCTTGTATGTGACTGCTTTTGAGCTATAACATCAGAGTTGAGCAGTTGCAAGAGAGACCATATGGCCCACAAAGTCTGAAATATTTACCATCTGGCTCTTAATGGAAAAAGTTTGCCAACCCTTCCTTTAGACTGTAGTGCAGGGAGACAGTTTTTTCTTTTTCTTTTTTCTTTTTTTTTTTTTTTTTTTTTTTTTTTAGACAGCGTCTTGCTCTGTGGCCCAGGATGGAGTGCAGTGGTGCAATCCTGGCTTGCTGCAACCTCCGCCTCCTGGGTTCAGGTGATTTTTTCCTGCCTTAGTCTCCTGAATAGCTGGGATTATAGGTGCCTGCCACCCCACTCAGCTAATTTTTGTGTTTTTAGTAGAGATGGGGTTTCACCATGTTGGCCAGGATGCTCTCGAACTCCTGACCTCTGGTAATCCACCCTGGCCTCCCAAAACGCTGGGATTACAGGCGTGAGCCACCATACCTGGCTGGGAGACAGTTTTTTTCATTCAAATATCTCAGACCCAAGTCAAAGACCCTGCACATAGTAGGGACTGAATAAGTAAGTTACTGAGTAATAAATAATGAGAATAACTGACAATAAGTGAGCCCTTACTACATGCCAGGAATTACGCTAAATGCTTTATATGCAGCATCTCATTTAATTTCCTTGCTAACTCTATGCAGGGGAAGATGTTTCTCATGTTTCAGATAAAGAAATAGAAGCTTAGAGGTTCCTTTCCCACCCCTGTTGAAAGGACTCACAAGCTCATGTAATCTGACTCTAGCATACTTTAACAATTGAAAAGTTGCCCATGGAAAGGTAAGCAAAACCTGTTTATCCTGGGCCCATTTGAGGCAGACTGAGTCACTGTCTCTGTGAAAATTACTACCAATGGAACTAGGCAAAAAAATTAAAACATTCTTACAGTTTAAATCAAAAGATGCCAGGTTAATCGAACATACACACACATCAAAGCACCTTCTCTGTAGTAAATACTATCCAATTGCAGTGGACCCAGCCATTCTTCGAAGAGTCCAGAGCATGACCTATACTTAAGAGAATTGTAAGATTATAAACTGCCTAGGGGCTTCTTTCCCTTGGAAGCTCTTTCTTCACCCTGCATACCCCGAAAACTGTCTCCCAGTATAGCACCGTGCTCAGCCTTAAGCCACTGTAGGCACTTGATAAGAGACAGCCTACATGGAAGAATGAAGCAGGTGAAACCTGTTAAACTTGAGAAAACTTCTCGTATATGCTACTTCATTTTCTAGTACCACAATTCCCAGAAGATGGGGAGAAGGATGGCAACTAGTTTAACCCTTTATTATTAGTAGTACTATTATTATCATCGTTATTTTGAGACACATCTCATTCTGTTGAGCAGTGGTGTGATCTCAACTCACAGCAGCCTCAACCTCCTGGGCTCAATCAATCCTCTAGCACCAGGCTTCCAAGTAGCTGGGACTACAAGTGTGAACCACCACACCTAGCTAATTTTTTATAGAGATGGGGTTTAGCCATGTTACCCAGGCTGGTCTTGAATTCCTGGGCTTCAGCAATCCTTCTGCCTCGGCCTCCCAAAGTGCTGGGATCATAGGTATGAGCCACTGTGCCCAGTCTTACTATTATTTTATTGAAAGTCAAAGGCTAAAGTGACTCAGCCGGTGTTTCATGGAAGAGTTATAATTCTAGGAGTGAAATGCACATGTCTTATGTTCCAATATAGTGAGAAAGACAAGTTCAAAGAGAGATAGAAATAATGAAAGAGAAAGAGAAACACAGGGAATGGTGAAAAAGAGAAAAACACATACAAGGCAGACACTAACCTGCCAGAGCAACTGAGCAAGCCCAGAAGCATTTGTGGTGAGAAATTAGTCTGGAACACAAAACTCTTTGATTATGATCCTAATGTGCATATTGATTACTTTATTTGTTAAGAGCTTTGAGATCTTATGGAAAAAAGAAACTGGGATATACATTTCAGAAACTCTCATAGTGATTATCATCATTGAAGGGACTTCCATGGGGAAAAAAGAGTTACCCCCTTCTTAATCTGGAGAATAACACTGACATCTAGTGTCAAAAATCCCCTTTGAACAGACCATTTCCATGCCCTTGTGGAGAATTTTGTCTGTGGTTCTAAATGTTCATCTCATTCGGAAATTCAAGGTTTGATAATAAAGGAGTTGAAGTCTTGAGGAGCCTCCTTTTGATCAAACTTGACTGCAACCAGTCTGTTCTCTAAAAATTCAGAGAGAATATAAGCATGATTACCTAACTTTACAGTTTAAAAAAGAATTCCGTAGACTCCGCTTTCATACAAGACTAAGTAACAGGGACTGGCTTAACTCTCTGGCCTAAATCAATCAAAAAAGTAGACATTATATGAAATCATCATATTCAAGGCACTGTACATCAGAAAATGAAGCATAGTAATCCCAGAGAGACTGTGGACCCGCAGCTGCTCTCAGCTTATTGTTCTGAAAGAGCTTCCAAGGCATGATGCAGGAAGTGGGGACCTAAGCAGAACTCAGCAGACTCCTGATTTAAAGAGACCGACCTGAGAGTCTGAGGGAGACCAAGGCAGTTAGAACTGTTAGGACATAGGACCAGAAAGTAAAAAACTGCACGAGAGAACATGGAAGTCAGCAGAGGGTCTGCCTTGAGAATTGGGGAATGTACTGATCATCACATTTACGTAAGGAAACTACCCAAGGCCAGGGAAGGAACCAAATGAAAGAATTCTTGGAAAAGTAGAAACCTCAGAATTGACAGGGCACTGGATAGATGACTCAGAAGGGTCTTGGGACAAGGTCCTACCTAAAGAATCTCAAAAGAGTTTGAACGGATCAAACTGCTTCAAGTCACCTAGTTGTTTCCCAAAATTAAGCTCAATAATATTGTTAAGAAGACGTAAATGTCCTATACCTAATGAACAATGTAAAATTCACAATGTCTGGCATTCATTCAAAAATTACCAGGCATCCAAAGAAGTAGGAAAATATGACCCATAATGAGAAGAATTATCAATCAATCAAAACCAATCAAGAAAAGATTCATATTATAATTAGCCAACAAGGGCATTAAAAATAGTGATTATAACTATATTTCTTACGTTCAAAAGCTTAGGTAGACAGATGAAAGAAATAAGAATGACCCACGTTAAACTTGGATACATAAAAACTGCAGTGTCTGAGGTGAATAAAAATTGGATGGAATTAATGGGAGATTAGATATTTCAGAAGAAAAGATTAGGGAACTTTAAAGACATAATAGTAGAAACTATCAAATGAAACAGAAAAAAATAATACATTTTTAAAAGCTGTAAAACAACTTTAAGCATCCTAATAAACATGTAATTTGGAGTCAAAAGCAGAGATTGTCAGATTAATGCAAAAAGTGAGATACGGCTATATGCTATCTATAAGAAATACACACTCATTTTAAAGACACAAATAGGTTAAAAGAATGGGAAAAGATATATCATGCTATACTAATCAAAAGAAAGCTGGAGGCCGGAGCAGTGGCTTGTGCCTGTAATCTCAGCACTTTAGGAGGCCGAGGCAGGTGGATCACCTGAGGTCAGTAATTCGAGACCAGCCTGGCCAACAAGGCGAAACTAACTAATAATATAATAACAATAACAATATATTGTTAATAACAATAACAATATATTGTTAGTCTCTACTAACAATATAAAAATTAGTTGGGTGTGGTGGCACACGCCCCTAATCCCAGCTACTCGAGAGGCTAAGGCAAGAGAATCACTTGAGCCTGGGAGGTGGAGGTTGCTGTGAGCTGAGATTACGCCATTGCACTCCAGCCTGGGTGACAAGAGCAAAACTCCATCTTCAAAAAAAAAAGAGAAAGAAACTAGAGTGACTAGATTAGTATCAATAATATTCACAGCAAAGTATATTACCAGTGGTAAAGGAGGTCATTTCATAATGATGAAGGGATCAATTCATCAAGAGGACATAACAATAATAAAGGTTTATGCATCTAATAACAGAGCTTTAAAATACATGCAATAAAAGCTGATAGACTGGGCAAATGGTTCACATCTGTAATCCCAACAATTTGGGAGGCTGAGGCAGGAGGATCACTTGAGCCCAGGAGTTTGAGGCCAGCGTGGGCAACATAGTAAGACCCTGTCTCTACAAAAAAATCTTTAAAAATTATTTTTAAATACTTTGGGTGTGGTGGCACATGCCTGTAGTACCAGCTACTTGAGAGGCTGAAGTGAAAGGATAACTTGAACCCAGATAGAGGCAGCAGTGAGCCATGATCATGTCGCTGCACTCCAGCCTAAGCAAAAGAGTGAGACCTTGTCTCAAAACAAAACAAAACAAAAAAAAAAACTGATAGAACTGCAAGGATAGGCAAATCCATAACTATAATCAGAGATTTTAATAGCCTCTCTCAGTAACTAATAGAACCAATGTAGATAAAATCAGTAAAATTAGAAAAGACTTGAACACCACAAAGAACCACCTTGATCTAATTGACACTCCATTCAACAACAGCAGAATTTACCTTTTTTTCAAGTGCGCAGGAAAAGTTACCATGATAGGCCATATTCTAGGCCATAAAATAAAAGGATTCAAATCATGTAAAATATATGATCTCTGACTACAATAGAATTCAATTAGCAAGATCTATGGAAAATTTCTCATTATCTGAAAATTAAGTAACACACTTCTAAATAATCCATGAGTCAGAGAAGAAATCAAATGGAAAATTAGAAAGTATTTTAAACTGAACAAAAATTAAAAGACAACATATCAAAATTTGGGGGATGCTACAAAAGCATTATGTAGGGGGAAATTTACAGCTTTAAATGCTTACATTAGAAAATGAAAAAAGTATTATAACAATGACCTCAATTTTTGCCTTAAGAAGCTAGAAAAAGAGGAGCATATTAACCCAAAATAAACAGAAGAAATGAAATAATAACAAAGAAAAATCAGTGAAGAGATAGAAAAACAATAGAGAAAAACAGTAAAACTAAAAGCTAGTTTTATGCAAAGATCAATAAAATTTATAGACATCTAGATGGACTGATCAGAAAAAAATCAAAAAAAAAGTAAAAATTGCCAATATCAGGAATGGGAAGAGGAGGTGGGGCAAGATGGCCAAACAGAAGCCTCCAGCAACCATCCCCGAAATAGGAACACCAAACTGAACCACTATCCACACAAAAAACACCTTCATAAAATTAGGTGAGTAGTCACGGTACCTGGTTTTAGTATGTCAAAGAAAGAGGCACTGAAGTAGGCAGGAAAGACAGTCTTGATTCACCTAACTCCCCACTCCAGCTGGTGAGACACGAGCTGGGGAAGTCAAGGGCGTGCTTGTGCCACTCCTTCCCCCAACCCCAGGCAACTCAGCTCGCAGCACTGGGAGAAACTCCTTCCTCAAGCTTGGGAAGAAGGGAGATATAGAAAGGACTTTGTCTTGCAACTTGGATAACAGCTCAGCTACAGTAGAATAGGGCACCAAGTAGAGTCGTAGGGCCCGCATTTCAAACCGTATCTCCCAGAAAACATTTTTAGAAATACCCTGGGCCAGAAGAGAACCCACTGCCTTGAAGGAAAGGGCCCAGTCCTAGCAGGATTCATTACCTGCTGGCTAAAGAGCCCTTGGGCTCTGAATGACCAGCAGTGGTAGCCAGGCAGTACTCACCACAGGTCACGGTGACACTCAGAGCCATGCTGAAGTCTCAGGTGTGATGCAGCACATCCTTCTGCTTGAGGAAAAGAGAGGAAAGAATAAAGGGGACTTTGTTCTACAGCTTGGGTACCAGGTCAGCCACAGTGGGGTAGAATACCAGGTAGGCTTCTAGAGTCCTCAGTTCCAGGCCTTGGTTCCTGGATAGTGTTTCTAGACCCACCCTGGGCCACAGGGGAGCCCACTGCCCTGAAGGGAGAGACTCAAGGCCGGCAGCATTCACCACAAACTGACTAAAGAGCCCTTGGGCCTTTAGGCAGCCAGGCAGTAGTTACTGTGGACCTTGGGAGAAGCCCAGGGCTATGCTGGCCTTGTGTCTGACCCAGCACAGTCCTAGCAGTGGTGACCACAGGGGTGCTTGTGTCCCTCGTTCCCCCAGCTCCAGGCAGCTCAGTACAAAGAGAGAGAGGCTCTTTTTGTTTGGGGGAAGGAAGAGAAGAGAACAGGAGTTTCTGCCTGGTAATTCAGCTAATTCTCCCCGGTCTCACCCAAGACCATCAAGGTAGTACTTCTGCAAGTCTGCAAGAGCCACAGCGCTACTGGGCTTCGAGTGGCCCCTAAGGCAGCTATGACTGCAGTGACCAAAGTCTTAAATCACAACACCCAAGTCCCTTTGAATACCGGAAAGCCTTCCCAAGAAGGAAAAGAACAAATAAATTCATACTGGAAATACTACACTAAATATCTAACTCTTCAATGCCCATTTACCGGAAAACATTCACAAGCATCAAGACCATGCAGTAAACCATGACTTCACCAAATGAGCTAAATAAGGTACCAGTGACCAATCCTGGAGAGACAGAAGTATGTGACCTCTCAGACAGAGAATTTAAAATAGTTGTTTTGAGGAAACTCAGTGAAATTCAAGGCAATACAGGGAAGGAATTCAAAATCCTATCAGACAAATTTGACAAAGATATTGAAGTAATTCAAAAGAAGTAAGCAGAAATTCTGGAGCTAAAAAATGTGCAATCAACATACTGAAGAACGCATCACAGTCCTTTAATAGCAGAATTGATCAAGCGGAAGAAAGAACTAGTGAGCTTAAAGACAGGCTACTTGAAAAGACTAGTCAGAGGAGACAAAAGAAAAAATAATAAAAAGCAGCATCTAGAAAATAGCCTCAAAAGGCCAAATCTGGCTGGGCACAGTGGCTCATGCCTGTAATCCCAACACTTTGGGAATCCGAGGTGGGTGAATCAGTTGAGGTCAGGAGTGCAAGACCAGACTGGCCAACGTGATGAAACCCCGTCTCTACTAAAAATACAAAAATTAGCTGGGTGCGGTGGCAGACACCTGTAATCCCAGCTGCTTGGGAGGCTGAGGCAGGAGAATCACCTGAGTGCGGAAGGCAGAGGTTGCAGTGAGCTGAGATCGCACCACTGCACTCCAGCCTAGGCAACAAGAGCAAGACTCTGTCTCAAAAAAAAAAAAACAAAAAACAAAAAAAAACAAAAAACAGGGGGAAAATCTAAGAGTTACTGGCCTTAAAGAAGAGGTAGAGAAAGAGATAGAGGTAGAAAGTTTATCCAAAAGGATAATAACAGAACTTCCCAAACCTAGAGAAAAATATCAGTACCCAAGTAAGAGAAGGTTATAGAACACTAAGTAGATTTAACCCAAAGGAGACATTTAATAATCAAACTCCCAAAGGTTAAGGATAAAGAAAGGATCTTAAAAGCAGCAAGAGAAAAAAAACAAGTAAAATACAATGGAACTCCAATATATCTGGCAACAAACTTTTCAGTGGACACCTTACAGGCCAGGAGAGAGTGGCATGGTACATCTAAAGTCATAAAATGACTTTAAGAAAGTCATTTCTGACCAAAACGACTGAAGGAAAAAAACTTGAAGAGGAAAAAAAGGTTATTCTAGAATAGTATATCCAGCAAAAATACCCTTCAAACACGAAGGAGAAATACTTTCCTAAACAAACAAAAACTGAGCAATTTCATCAGCACCAGACCTGTCTTACAAGAAATGCTAAAGGAAGTTCTTCAGTCTGAAAGAAAAGGATGTTAATTAGCAATAAGAGTGAGAGTGGCTAGTTCCTTATACAATCTACCGATGTTAAAAAAATAATAAGGAAAGATTATGAACAACTTTATGACAATAAATGTGATAATGTAGATTAAATGGACTAATACTAAACCTCACTTAGGAAGAAGTAGGTTAACTAAATAGATCAGAGACTTTGATTTTGTAGTTAAAAACCTTCCCACAAAGAAACTTCAGCCCCAAATAGATACACTGATGAGTTCTACTAAATATTTAGGAAAAAATAATACCCATTGTACACAAAGTCTTTCAGAAAAGTGAAGAAATACGTTTCAACTCATTATATGAGGTCATCATTACCCTGATACTAAAACCAGACATATTATAAAGAAAGAAAAATTCAGACCAATCTACCTAATGAACATAAATGCAAACATTCTAAACAAAATGTTAACAAAATGAATCCAACAATATATGAAAAGTATAATATGTCATGACCAAATAGGATTTATCCTAGGAATGAAAGTTTGATTAAACAGTGAAAAATCAACCAATGTAATTCACCCTATTAACAAACATTTTTTTAAAAGATTGCTAAAAGGTAAAAACCATGTGATCATTTTAATAGCTGCAGAAAATGCACTGACAAAATCTAACATCCATTTCTAATAAAAACCCTCAACAAACTGGGAAAGGAAGGGAACTTTCTCAGCTAGATAAAAAGGTCACCTAGAAAAACCTACAGCTTACATCATACTTAATGGTGAAAGACTGAATGGTTTTCCCTAAGATCTGGAATAAGACAAGGATGTCTGCTTTCATCACTTCTATTAATTTTGTATTTGAAGGTCTAGTCAGTGCAAAAAGGGAAGAATAAGAAATAAAAGAATCCAGATTGGAAAGAAATAAACTTGCCTTTATTTATAAACAACACTCGGTACGATTGTCAATGTAGGCAATCTGCTGGAATCTATTAAAAACCTACTAATATTAGTAAATACATTTAGCAAGATTTCAGTCTATAAGATCAATATTTAAACATATTATCAGGCCAGGTGCAGTGGCTGAAGCCTGTAGTCCCAGCACTTTGGGAGACTGAGGTGGACAGATTGCTTGAGCCCAGGAGTTCAAGACCAGCCTGGGCAACATGGTGAAACCCAGTCTCTACCAAAAGTACAAAAATTAGCCAGGCACGGTGGCAGATGCCTGTGGTCCCAACTACTTGGGAGATTGAGGTGGGAGGATCAGTGAAGTGCCTCTACACTCCAGCCATAATTGCACCTTTGTACTCCAGCCTGGGTGATCCAGTGAGACTATCTTGAAAAATAAAAATAAAATTATTTCTACTTACTAGCAATAAACCAAAAATTCCACATTTTAAAAAAAAGATTATTTATAAAAATGCCAGACATACGGAATATCTAGGAATAAATCTGAAAAACTTGTTTATGAGTTGAAAGACTAAAAATTTTTAAGATGTCAGGTCTCACCAAATTGTTCTATAGATTCAAAGCAATTCCTATCCAAATTCCAACAGGGTTTTGTTTTTTTTTTTTCCCTTGTAGAAATTCACAAGCTGATTTTAAACTTCATATGGAAATGCAAAGGACTTAGAATAGCCAAAACAACTTGAAAAAGACACAGTTGAAAGGCTTACACTATCTAATTCCAAGACTTATCATAAAGCTACAGTAATCAAGACAATATGGTATTGGCATAAAGATAAACCAATAGACTAATGGCACAGAATAGAGGATCCAGACATAGGCCAACACATATGTGGACAACTATGTTTGGATAGTTGCAAAGACAATTCAGCGGAAAAAACACAGTGCTTTCAAAAAATGGTGCTGGAACAATTGGATCTCCATAAGCCAAAATAATAAACTTAGATCCAATCCTCACACCGTATGCAAAAATTAACTCAAAATGGATCAGACACCTGCACACAAAACTTAAGACTATAAAATTTTTAGAGGTAAACACAGCAGAATATCTTCATAAATTTGAGTTAGACAAAGATTTCTTAGTCATTATATCAAAATCATAGTCAATAAAAGAAAACATCGATAAATTGCACTTCTTCAAAGTTTAAAACGTCTGCTTGTTGAAAGACATTGTTAAGAGAACAAAAAGCCTACTGAAACACTGAGGAAAAATATTTGCAAAGCATATATTTGATAAAGGATATATCAAGAAAAAAATTAAGAACTCTCACAACTCAAAAATAAGAAAACAATCCAATTATCCAATTTTTAAAAATGGGCAAAGTATTTGAATAGGTATTTTACCAAAGAAGGTATACAAAGGCAAACAAGCACATGAGAAAAAGTGCTCAACATCATCAGTAATTAGAGAAATGCAAGTTAAAGCAACAAGGAGATACCGCTATATACTTATTAGAATAGCTAAAGTTTAAAAGTGTGGCCTTACTAAGCATTGGCAAAGATGTAGAGAAACTAGAACTCTCATACACTCCTGGGAATGTAAAATGGTACAATCACTTCTAAAAATGATTTCTCAGGAAGTTAAAATACACCTACCATATGACCCAACCATTCTAGTTGTTGGTTTTTACCCAAAAGACCTAAAAACATAGTCCACACAGAACTAAAAACATATGTCCATACATGAATGTGCATAGCAGCTTTATTTGTAATAGCCAAAAACTGGAAACAATCCAAATGTCCATTAACAGATGAATGAATAAACAATTGATGGCATATTCATACCGTGGGATACTACTCAACAATGAAAAAGTAATGAACTGTAAATACATGTTAATATAATAATACAAAACAATATTGCCAAGTGAAAATATATATATATCTAAATATATTATTTTATTCATATAAATTTTTAGAAAATACAAATTAATCTATAGTGACAGCAACCAAATTAGTAGTTGCTGAGGGGAGAGGACGGGAAGGGGCAGAAGAAAGGATCGACACAAAGGCCAAAGGAATTTTTGCAGATGACAGATATGTTCATTATCTTGATGGTGGTGATCATCTCACAGGTATCTAACTTATTTACTTGTATACTTTAAATATCTGCAGTTTACTATATGCACATTCTATTTCAATAAAGCTGTCTTTTCAAAAAAAAATCCCTTATTTCAAATTAACAGGATAGGTTAAGGTAGGACAGAGGTGCGGGTCATCAAGCATAGCTACATGGAAAGAAAAAGCAAACCTGTCCCTGGAAGTATTGTAAACAAGATGCAATTTCTTTATGAAGCTTTCCTTCCTGCCTACAGGAGACCCCCTTCCTCCCTCCCTGGCATTCCATGGTGTTTTCTGCTTACCTGGTAGTCAGGGTTTGGCATCTTATTCCCAACATGAATCATCCTGGCAGTAACTTCTTCTCTTCTCTTTTTCTCTCTTTTCTTCTTCATGGAATCCATTCTTAACTCATCTGTCAGTTTGAAAAAGATATGATTTATGAATTCACAGAAATTTTTAAACCCATGCACACACACAAATGACCACTGAAAGCAGCTCATCATGTTATCTCTTTTAGCACTGTCCCCTTCAACTCTGGTAAGATTTGCATTTTGAAAGACATAACTGCTTTTATCCAAAATAAATGTTATAGGTGGAATTTTAGGCAGCACCAAGGAAGTACTTTGGGGCGTAGGGAATTTACTGGCATCTCCTTCATACTTTAAATCAATCTTTGTTTAAATAATAGTCCATTGTGTCCTCTTCCCATTGGTTAGAACAAATTTATTTAGCATCTGAAAAAGGAGAATTTAACAGCTTTGGCTACTTTTTTTTCCTCATAAATATACATGACTTTGCATTTTTAGTTTCCAGATGGGACTGGAATCCACAAGGTCAAAATACCAGAAGAAATGCCTCTCTAGCTTTTATAAAGCAAAAAGTTCTGAAAATCTCATCTCCTGCGGGTTGGTCCCAGGAGAATGCTAACCTAATTTTCAGACAGTGAATTAAGTCCTGGATATGAGTTCTATAAAGTATCTGAAGTGTTTCTAAGACACCCTAAATTCTCAGAGGCCATGGTCCCAGAGAGAGATATATAGTTCAAAGATGCCAATTTTACTTCTAGGACTTAAGCAACCAGTTTAAGGTTTTTTTTTTGTTTTGTTTTTGGTTTTTTGTTTATTTTTTTGTTTGGTTTTCTTTCTTTTTTTTTTTTTTTTTTTGAGACATGGTCTCTCTCTGATGCCCAGACTGGAATGCAGTGGTGTGAACATAGGTTACTGCAGCCTCAACCTCCCAGGCTCAAGTGATCCTCCTACCTTAGCCTCCTGAGTAGCTGGGACCACAGGTGTATGCCACCCTGCCTGGCTAATCATTGTTATTATTATTGTTATTATTATTTTGTAGGGACAGGGCCTCGCTGTGTTGCCCAGGCTAGAGTGCAATAGCACTATCATAGCTCACTGCAGCCTCAACCTTCTTAGGCTCAAGAAATCCTCCCATCTCAGCCTCCCGAGTAGCTGGGACTACAGGTACACACCACCAAGCCCAGCTAAGTTTTGGGGGTTTTCTTAGAGATGGGTTCTCTCCCTGTTTCCCAAGCTGGTCTCAAACTCCTAGGTTCAAGCTATCCTCTCACCTTGACCTTCCAAAGTGTTGGAATTACAGACATGAGCCATGGCACCTGGTCATCAGTTTAAATATATTTATCATAGGGCTGTTATGTGTCAAGCCCTTTGTTAGGCAATGGGAACACAGCCGTGAATGACTGTCACCCTCCCTGGCCTTAGTAAGTTTACAGTTGGACGAGAAGACACACCTACAACAGCAGTCCCAAGTTGTGTTAGAGACTGTCATGACCATCTAGGTGTGGGTACCTAACCCAGGCAGGAGCATCAGAGAAGGCTTCCTGGAGGAGATAATATTTGCGACTTAAAAGATGACCAAGCAAAGATAAAGAAGAAGAGGGTTTCAAGCTTAGGGAGAAGGAGAACCCATGTTATATTTGAAAATCTTAGAGATGAACAGTACAAATGAGATAGACCAAGAAGAGAGAAACTAATTCAACATGAGGCTGAGGAGGTGAGCAGGAGCTAAATTTTGCAGGGTTTTATAAAACTGGTAAAGAATTTTGGCTTTTAACCTAGGAACTATGACAAGATAGCAGAGATTTGAGTAACAAAGCATGGTGATCAGATGTGCATTTCAGATTCAGAATCCAGCAGTTTACTTGAAGTCACTGCATCATCATTTCGCTGTGATGTTTCAGAGTGGGGATCCTGAGCTATATCGCCTAGGCTCACACTCTGCCTCTCTTCTCTATTAGCTCTGCAAGTAAGCGAACCTCTCTGAGCCTCAGTTTCTCATCTATAAAAGACAGCAGTGATGGTACCCTCCTCACAGGGCTGTTACAAGCATTAAGTCTGTTAGTACATGTAAAGTCTTTGCAATTGTCCTTGTCATATAGAAAAGGCTCAAAAATTTATCTCCATTTGTACTTAGGTAGCTCTTAAAAATCTCAAATATAGCATGTCTATGACTGAGTTATTTTTTAGCTGACTCCATGTCACCTAATATTTATAGAGCCAGAATCCCAAATAATCACATTATTGAAATAATTTCAAAGGCAATAGTACAAAGAAAATAAAGATAAACCAGAAACTGATGAAATTGTGTATAGAATTAAAACCAGAAGCTGATTTCTTAATGGCTCATAAAATTGAAAAATCTCTAGAAAGATTCTTAGGAAAAGAAAATGCAAAATAAACAATATTAGGAATAAAAAGGGAAATATTAATCTAGATGATGCAGTCATTTAAAAGATAAAGAGGATATTATAAATGACTTTGTACCAATACACTTGAAAATTTAGATGAGATGAGTAAATACTTAGAAAAATATAACACCAAAACTGACTCAGGAAGAAATAAAAAAAAGAATGTCCTAAAACAACTAAGGAAATGTAATCCATCTTTTAAATCCCACAAAGAAAACTTGAGCTCCATATGGCTTCCTAGCTTTTAATATTTATTTATTCTACCAAATAAATTTAAATACAAATTGAAAAACTGGCCAGGCACATTGGCTCACATCTGTAATCCCAGCACTTTGGGAAGCCAAGGCAGGCAGATGATCTTAGGTCAGGAGTTCGAGACCAGCCCGGCCAACATGGTGAAACCCCATCTCTACTAAAAATACAAAAATTAGTCAGGCATGGTGGTGCACACCTATAATCCCAGCTTCTAGGGAGGCTGAGGCAGGAGAATTGCTTGAACCCAGGAAGCAGTGGTTGCAGTGAGCCAAGATCGCGCCACTGCATTCTAGCCTGGGTGACAGAGCGAGACTACATCTCAAAAAAAAAAAAAAAGAAAAAAGAGAAACAATCTTATGCAAGCTATAGCCAAATATAGAAAAAACAGAACACTACCCTATGTGTAATATAAGGCTAATATAACCTTAATATCAATACCAGACAGGGAAAATACAAGAATATAAAACTGTAAGGGAATCTCTCTCATGAACAAAGATTGAAAAAAAAATAAACAAAATATTAGAAAAATCAAACCCAGAAAAGAAGAAAAATAAGGCTACCACATAAACAAGTTTGGTTTTATCCCAAAAATGCAATTCTAGGTTGACACTTGTTTTCTTTCAGCACGTTAACAATGTTGTGCCACTACTTCCTTGTGCCCATGCTCTCTAATGAAAAATCCATAGCCATCTGAGTTATTTCCCACTATAAGTAATGCGCTGTTTTTCTTGACACTTTTAAGATTTTTATCCCTTGTCTTCAGTTCTCAGCAGTTTGACTATGACGTATTGGACATAGGTTTCTTTGGTTAATTTTGTTTGAGGTTAACTGAGCTTTTTGAATCTGAAGTTTATGTCTTTGGACAAATTTAAGAAGTTTTCAGACACAATTTTTTCAAATTTTTTTTCTGCACTCTTATATCCTAGAATTCTGACACCACAAATGTTAGACTTCTTGGTGTTGTCCCACAGGGCTATGAGGCTCTGTTAATTTTTTTCTCTATATAGTTTATATTAGATAACTTCTATTTCTCTATCTGCAACTTCACTGATTCTTACCTTTGTCATCTTGAGTCTACTGTTAAATACACCCAGTGAAGTTTTCATTTCACTTACAGTATTTTTTAGTTCTAAAACGTCAATTTAAAAAAATATATTTTTTATTTATTTGCTGAGACATTCTATCTTTCCATTTGTTAAAAAAATGTTTTCCCTGAGTTCTTGGAACATCTAATATGATCCAATAAGTAATAGCTACTTTAAAGTGCTTATCAGATAATTTCAACATCTGTGTCATTTTTGAATTAGTGTCTGTTGATTGTCTTTTGTGATAGAAATTGAGAGTTGTCTGATTGGTTTTGTTTGTTTGTTTTGAAACAGGTTCTTGCTCTGTCCCCCAGGCTGAGTGAAGTGGCACCATCACAGTTCACTGCAGCCTCGACCTCCTGGGCTCCAGTGATCCTCCCACCTCAGCCTCCCAAGTAGCTGGGACCACAGGCATGAGCCAACATGCCTAGCTAATTTTTATATATTGCCTGATGGTTAGTATGCCAAATAATTTTTTATTGTATTCTGGACATTTTGCTTATTATGTTATCAGACTCCAAGTCTTGTTTAAATCCCATGGAAAAAAATTTATATTTTTGTTTTGCCAGTCAATAGACCTCATTGGCTTTAGGCCTCAAGTTCTGACTATCTTTCTGTGGCATGTAATTCCAGTGTCAGTTCTATTTTCAAATCCTTTCCTGCACCGTTCATATCTGTCTGACATTTGTGCCAGTGACCAGTCTGAGACTTGGGTAGTGGCCTATCCAGTGGTTCACTTCTCAAGTCTGTGGTATGCTGTTTAGGGTCAGGTCCACGTATGTAGTGCTTGAGGGTGAACCCAGGGGCTTTGGGCAGTTTCTTTCCCAAGCAGGAGCTTTCATAGTATCTCTGATATTTTTGGTTCCCTGGAGTTCCCCTTTATGGTCTTCTGGCAGGAAGACTGGGACTTGTTATTCCACTCTGTTGAATATTTCCCACAACTAAGCCTATGACAGAGATCAAGTTGTGGAAAGATGGAGAGAAAAGGCAAAATAGAGGTTTACCTTACACTTTTGGGACCACACCCCTCCCCCCAATCTGAGAGGAAAGTTCCCCTCCCTCAGAGTTTTAGGTGTTTGCATGTCTCTGCTACCCTATTGCTGCTGTTACCATTGCGGGATTATTTTGGGGTCAGGGTGCAACAAAATGGAGAAAACAAAGAGAAATGGGGGGTGAGTTTCAATACTTTAGGAATCCCCATTCTCACTCTTCAAACCAATACTAGAGTGCTTCTCCTAAAGCTTGTTTTCACGTATGGCTGCCCACTTATGGTTTGGGCTGCTTTGAGTAGTCTAGGCTGGGGGATAAGAGAGGTAAAAGAGGGGTGTAAAGTCATCACTGATTATGTGATGCTTTAAATGTCTTGTCTTTTTCCCTAATCTGCCTGCTATCACTCACGTTTCAGAGTCCTCATATCAATTGCAAGTATTCTGTGAAAGTCTGAAAGTAGCATTCAGTGGGAGAGACAAAGTACAATGCGTCTACTCCATCTTACCTAGAACTGGAACTGTGGCTGCTTTCACCTGCTCTTCACCATTTTCGGTGGTCCAAAATCATTTTCAACATTCTAGTTATGTCTGTATTTCAGCCAGCAAGGAGGAGGAAGGGATAAAGAAGGCATCCTTTCCATTTAAAAACACTTCCTAGAAATCTCACATAATGTTCCCACTTATTTCTTATCAGTCATAATTTCATCAAAAGGTCTCAACAAACTGTGGAGCAAGCTTTATTCCAGCTAATGATATGCCCAGTTAGGAAATGTTGGCTGCATTCACAATTGCTTCAAAGAGAATAAAATACCTAGGAATCCAACTTACAAGGGATGTAAAGGACCTCTTCAAGGAGAACTACAAACCACTGCTCAGTGAAATAAAAGAGGACACAAACAAATGGAAGAATATTCCATGCTCATGGATAGGAAGAATCAATATCGTGAAAATGGCCATACTGCCCAAGGTAATTTATAGATTCAATGCCATCTGCATCAAGCTACCAATGAGTTTCTTCACAGAATTGGAAAAAACTGCTTTAAAGTTCATATGGAACCAAAAAAGAGCCCACATTGCCAAGACAATCCTAAGTCAAAAGAACAAAGCTGGAGGCATCACGCTACCTGACTTCAAACTATACTACAAGGCTATAGTAACCAAAACAGCATGGTACTGGTACCAAAACAGAGATATAGACCAATGGAACAGAACAGAGTCTTCAGAAATAATACCACACACCTACAGCCATCTGATCTTTGACAAACCTGAGAAAAACAAGAAATGGGGAAAGGATTCCCTATTTAATAAATGGTGCTGGGAAAATGGGCTAGCCATAAGTAGAAAGCTGAAACTGGATCCTTTCCTTACTCCTTATACGAAAATTAATTGAAGATGGATTAGAGACTTAAATGTTAGACCTAATACCATAAAAACCCTAGAAGAAAACCTAGGAAATACCATTCAGGACATAGGCACGGGCAAGGACTTCATGTCTAAAACACCAAAAGCAATGGCAACAAAAGCCAAAATTGACAAATGGCATCTAATTAAACTAAACAGCTTCTGCACAGCAAAAGGAACTACCATCAGAGTGAAGAGGCAACCTATAGAATGGGAGAAAATTTTTGCAATCTACTCATCTGACAAAGGGCTAATATCCAGAACCTACAAAGAACTCAAACAAATTTACAAGAAAAAACAAACAACCTCATCAAAAAGTGGGCAAGGGATATGAATAGACATTTCTCAAAAGAAGACATGCATATAGCCAACAGACACATGAAAAAATGCTCGTCATCACTGGCCATCAGAGAAATACAAATCAAAACACAATGAGATACCATTTCACACCAGTTAGAATGGCAATCATTAAAAAGTCAGGAAACAACAGG
>NC_045439.1:34695686-34707870 GCF_002776525.5 Piliocolobus tephrosceles
GGGTTCAAGCGATTGTCCTGCCTCAGCCTCCTGAGCAGCTGGGACTACAGGTGCGTGACACCACACCCGGCTATTTTTGTATTTTTAGTAGAGATGAGGTTTCACCATGTTGGCCAGGCTGGTCTCAAACTCCTGACCTCAGGTGATTCACCCGCCTCAGCCTCACAAAGTGCTGGGATTACAGGGTTTGTGGTTTTAGATCTTTCCAATTTCTTGCTCTAACCCTCACCCCTTAAAATGCCCAAAGTTTATCTAGAACTGAAATCAACCTAAATATATTATAGAAGATAGAGAATGATTATAGAACAATCCAGGCTGCTTTGCATTTTCCACTGGTCTCCCTGCAGTATCCTGTAACGGACTTCAAGGCAGATGAGATTTGTGAAGTAGAGAATAGGAAAATTTTTACCACCCTCTCAACTATCCCTCATAGGCTTTAATCTATCAGTAGATATCTTCGAATTACATCCAAGTTTGATTAGAAGAGCATGGCATATACTGAGTCTTTAACCACTCTCTTTCCTTTACATCTCCTTGCAGCCTCTCTCTTTGGTTTTCTGCCTTTCTGAGACCCTCAATCTAGGATAATTGGCCAGATTTTTGGCATTCAGCCAGCTCTGAGGAGACTTGGGAAGAAATAGCAGTTACTCTTTTTTCAATTAGTAAGAGGCCATTAAGATCAGACGAAGGAATTGATAGGAAGAAATACAGTGTACAAGAAGAATAATTGAAAAACATGGGAGAAAAAAATAAGAGGCTGTTTATGAGAGAGATTAAACTACCTATTTAGGCAGAGATTCCCTCTAAAAGATCGATATTTCTGCCTCTAGGATCCATGAATGGGGTTATATGTGTGTGTGTGTAATTTTTTCAGGAAAATAAAAAATGACTCAGTATGTAGGTAGTGCAATGTGTGTTATTAATTGTTAGAAGCACAATCATGTTAAGTTTGGCACTAGTCTAGTTCTGGCCTCCTTCAATGAGATCTTTGATGGTCTACTATTGCCAACCTGTACTTAACTTGGTGCCTGTGACAAACCTATCCTCACACTTTCCACCTTTTCCTGTAATCTGGACCTGAGTGTTGTTAAGTTCTACGTTATTCATCACATTTCACTTATGTCAATCTTCTCTCCTTGCCTCAGAAAGCTGAAAACTTTTTGAAGGCAGGGTGTATGCATGTCCCTATTCAAAACTGGGATGGCTGCATGTCAGAGGATAAAGCTTCCGCATAGCCACCTGTGCCTGGGAAGGAGATCAGTATCTCCTGTGAAGCCAGTGTTAGTCCAATTATCTAACCTAGAATTTCTAGACTTTAGTTTTGAAAAATCCCTGGAGCACTAGTTCTCAGCCTTGGCTACACATTAAAATCCCTGAGGCTGATGTAATTGTTACATCAGGAACTTTGGGGGTTGGATCCAGATATGAATGATTTGTAAAGTTCCTAGGTAGTAGTGGTGCGGTGGTAATGTTTAATAGCTAGCTCTCCAAAAGAAAAAAAAATCTGTATGCTCATACATATATAAGTTTATTATAAATTTTTGTGATATAAAAGATGTGTTGCACACAATTTGCCTATAAAAGTAAAATAGGCCAGGCACGTTGGTAATCCCAGCATTTTGGAGGCCAAGGCAGGTGGATCACGAGGTCAAGAGATCAAGACCATTCTGGCGAACATTGTGAAACCCCATCTCTATTAAAAATACAAAAAAAAAAAAAATTAGCCAGGCATGGTGGTGTACACCTGTAGTCCCAGCTACTTGGGAGGCTAAGGAAGGAGAATCACCTGAACCCAGAGGTAGAGGTTGCAGTGAGCTGAAATTGCACCACTGCACCCCAGCTTGTGTGACAGAGCGAGACTCCATCTCAAAAAAAAGTAAAATATATAATACTCTTTATTATAGATGCCATTTAGACAAAAGATTCTCACAGAATGCCATCACTGATTTTTACTAAACTCTTACACCCATAAAGCATGTCTGCAAATAAGTGAGTGTAGTTCAGACATAACTGTTGGTTGATATTTTCATTTGCGTTAATGAGGAAAATGAAAGTGAAACATGTAAAACTATGTTATAATTTTTTATCATCAATAACAGGAGTAACTCTTTGCTGAAGCAAATAATGATTTTGAATACTAGAGGACTATTTTCTCAACTTTTTGTGCTATTCACAAGGTAATGGTTACAGGCAAGGCATACTTTTAGTTTAATCAGCATTATTTATATTTTTTCATAACTTTCTTAAGCCCAGACAATTAACAAGATGATAAATCTGGCCTTAGTTGTAAGATTTGCCCATTTCCATGGTGTAAATACTCCCATCATGGTCAATTTTAAGTTAACGATGTGACATCACTGAGAACAGGAATTGGGAAGAGATGAGCAGTTGCATACCATTAGATAGTGTTTCTACCACACACATACAGTAGATATAAGTACATAATCTCAAGAGCATAGATAAGCATAAAATAATCAGGAAGTAATGAGTTTTGAGTATTTATTACTTGTTTTTAAAATAATTTAATCATACATGTATATACTTTTTAATAATGGTGAGTTCAACCATTGGTTCACAAAATGTCTGAAAATTTCAGAATGGTTTTCATGAGCTAATATGAACCAGCTCTAAAATATCACTTCTTTCAGATGAGTCCAGTGGGCCACTAGGACTTGAAACCCTACCACAGAAGAAAACAGGATGAGATTCGGTCGCTTTGAGGCCTGAAACCACAGGACGATATCCATGACTTCCTCACTTCAGGGTTGGTTCAGTTTTACTCCCCTGCTCTCTTTCTATTTGGTCTTAAGATAGAAAAGTCAGATTTGAGCCTCTGTGAGTATCCAAAGGGACAAGTACCACAACGGGGGTATCTGCTTCAAGAATTACCTTTACTTTGGTCATCCAGGAACAGGGGTGAGAGTGTTCAGTGTCTTTTGCCCACAGCTGTCTGCTCCCCAAGGTGGGAGGAAAGGGGAGGCTCACCAGGAGCTACAGAAACTATTCTGCTAGCTGAGCAAGCCACTCTATCCCAAGGGGCCCTCTCCCTATCAACTTAAACAATGATTCCTTGAGCTTGTCCCTTCTCCAGAGGAAGGTGACACTCCCTCCACAGATGCCTATTTTCCCAATACTGGTGTCATGAAGAGCACTGGGCAGAGTCCCCAAAGCTGCATTCTAAGCCTCTGTCATTTCTCACTATTATTGTGGACAACTCCTTGTCTATGTATAGGATGGAATAATACCTGCTCTGCCTGCTTCTCAGAGTTGCTGAAAGGCTCCAAATCAATAGTGTATTTGCAAATGATCAAGAAATACAAAGTTTTACATCTCTTTATAAGGTGCCATGACTATCACCGGCTCTCCCCATCATTTTTGAGAGGGGGGCTCATCCAGTAATTAAATGTGGGCTTTGTAATTTTTTTTTTCATTTTATGTTTTACCATGACTTATTTAAAAGAAGTCCCCAATTGAAGATCATTTGGGTTGCTTCTAGTCCTTTGCTCTTACAAACAACACTAAAATGAGTGTCTTCAGAGATATACTTTTCCATATATACATACACACACACACACATATATATGTGTGTATATATGTGTGTGTGTGTATATATATATATACATAAGCAAGTAGAATTTCTGGGCCAAATAGAATGGGCATTTAAAATTCTCATTGATATTACCAAGATGAGTTTCAAAGAGGATACACTAGCTTACATATCCCTCAACAAATATGCCATTGCTTGTTTCTTGCATTCCTTTTACTGTGATGTCTTTAAAATTTTACACCCCATTCATTATATTAATTTTTTTGTGTGAACTCCCTATGTATGCCATTTGCCAATTTCTTTTGAATTACTGGAATTTTTCTTACAGGTTTATAATGGCATATTAGTTCATATTAAAGTTAATCCTTTGTTAAAAAGAAAGGGTATGCACTTTAGAGTTAGGTAAAGATTCAAATCTAAGGTCTTTCACTTGTTAGCCCCTAGGAAATACTCAATGAGCATTTATTAAGGGAATAACTATGTTTTGGGTGGCAAGTTATACAATCTCTCAGAACCTCTGTTTCTTCAATAGACAATGGGGGATGATAAAATCCTTCTTTCAGGATTTTTATGAGAATTAAATAATATATAAGGGATTTAATAAATATTCAGAAACAATAATAATGATTACCCCTACCTTTCTGAGCCCCCCTCAGGCCTGTCTAGAGCAAGTTTCTAGAATCAGCCTCCAATTCTATAGCAGCCTCCAATGAGATCCAGAAACAAATTAGACCTTTTGCAACTGACTTGCCACCTGGAGGTCAGAAGTGGCCACAAGCTTCCCTCCACCTTCAAAGCTGCTGGGGGAATTACTGACTACAGATGAATCTGCTCTGGCCAGTTCATCTCCTGCAGCCCTGAGACCTCCGCTTAACAGTCCATCTCCTGCAGCCCTGAGACCTCTGCTTCACAGTCCATTTCCTCATAATTTTTTACTTGCAAATGCAAGATGATTCTGCATGCTAATTGCTAAGGCCCTTGCGCTTTAAGTTAATCAAGTTAATAACAGAGACTGCAGTTCACTTCATCAATCTTGTTGTTTATCCCACGGTTCTAAGTATATTAAAAATGTGATTTCCTCTGCTCTTCAAGACCTTCAAGGGTTTAATTCTTTTTAACATGCTTCACAGTAAAGTATGAGGGTTTAATTACATCCACTATTTTGTTTCCCTTTTCCCCAGCGTTCCCTTATTTTTATGTGTGTGTGGTTTTTGTGTTTTGTTTACTTGTGGTTTGCTACCTTTTCCCACTCTCGCAATAACTGCTATCCCCAAGCATTCGAAAGACTTTGCACTTCCTCGAACCCAAGATTTCCGCCATTTAAGCATGAATCTCATTCACTTACTATAGGATTAGCTCCTGGAAGGTTGAAGGGCTCTCCTGGAATCCAGGCAGGGAGGCAGCCTCATCCACTTGGCGGCCCTTCTAGTTTGAAACAATCTCCTTCTGTTGAATCCAAGCCTGCCTCCCTATAATTTGAGCCCATGAGTTCTAGTTTTTCCCACAGTGACAACACTGCCTCTTACAAAATAGCATTTCCCACCATTTTCTTAAAAAAGAACTACCTGGGTGCTTGTTTAAAAAACAGAACAAACAAAATATTCTCTAGTCCTACTTTATGCCCCAAAAATCAAATACAGGGAAAGGCCTGGGATTCCTTTTCCTTCTTCTCTTTTTTTTTTTTTTTTTTTTTTTTTGACATGGAGTCTCACTCTGTCACCCACGCTGGAGTGCAGTGGTGCGATCTCGGCTCACTGCAACCTCTGCCTCCAGAGTTCAAGTGATCCACCTGCCTCAGCCTCCCAAGTAGCTGGGATTACAAGTGCCCACCACCATGCCTAATTTTTTTTTTTTTTTTTTGTATTTTTAGTAGAGATAGGATTTCACCATGTTGGCCAACCTGGTCTCAAACTCCCCACCTCAGGTGATCCACCTACCTTGGCCTCCCAAAGTGCTGGGATTACAGGCATGAGCCATGGCGCCTGGCCAGAATTCCCTATTTTTAACAAACTCCTTAGATGATTCTTGTGCTGAAAATGCTTTTCCGCAAGATTAATCTTCCTACATTTGAAGGCTATTACTATCCATCCCCAAACTTTTCCTTTTCCAAAATAAAGTATTTCTTGTTCCTATATCCAACCCTTCTAAGAAATGGTCTCCAGATTCTTTTCCAACTTATATTTGTTCTCCACTGTGAACAACAGACCCTATCAAGTTCCCTGTTAAAATATGACTCCCATGTGTGAAAACAATCTTCATTTATTCATTCAATAATATGCTCATTGTTTTAACACACATCTCTTAGTACCTATTATGAACAGGCATTGTCTTAGGTATTGAAGTTAAAGAAAGAACAACATAATCGCTGTTCCTGCACTGTACTTCTAAAACATAAAAAGAAAGAAAGCAAAGAGAAGAAGGAGGGAGGAAGGAAGGAAGAAAGGAAGGAAGGACGAAGGGAAGGAAGGAGGGAGGGAAGGAGGGAAGGAAAAAAGAAGGGAAGGAGGGAGGGAGGAAGGGAGGGAGTAACAAGGAAAGGAAAGAGGAAATATAGGAAAGGGGGACAGAAGGAGGGAAGAAGAGAAAGAGAAAGATAAATAAATTTTAAGTGCTGTGAAAGAAGCAAGCAAGGGGCCAGGAGAGAGTAGGAAGGGAAGGCATCTCAGAAAATATGTTATTTACAGGTGCTGCAGAGGATGTGGAGAAATAGGAACACTTTTACACTGTTGGTGGGACTGTAAACTAGTTCAACCATTGTGGAGGACAGTGTGGCGATTCCTCAAGGATCTAGAACTAGAAATACCATATGACCCAGCCATCCCACTACTGGGTATATACCCAAAGGATTATAAATCATGCTGCTATAAAGACACATGCACACATATGTTTATTGCAGCACTATTCACAATAGTGAATAGCAAAGACCTGGAACCAAACCAAATGTCCATCAGTGACAGACTGGATAAAGAAAATGTGGCACATATACACCATGGAATACTATGCAGCCATAAAAAAGGATGAGTTCATGTCCTTTGTAGGGACATGGATGCAGCTAGAAATCATCATTCTCAGCAAACTATTGCAAGAACAGAAAACCACTCCAGTCTGGGCAATGAGAGCAAAAAAAAAAAAAAAAAAAAAAACAAAGGAAAGAAAGAAAGAAGAAAGAAAACCAAGAGAATGAAATGGAAGAACATTTAAAGGTAAAATTCAGAAGATCACTTCTGAATCTTAAATTTGTGTATTGAAATGGCACACCTTATGTCAGAGACAATGCTACTGAATGGAATGTTAAATGTAATTATTCCTGACAATGTAAAAATTACACAATGGAGAATGAGAAAGAGGGAAAGCAGTTAAGAGGACAATTAGGTTTACAGATGGCTTCGTCTGTAAAAAAGGGACTCAAAGATATTATTCAAAATTTAACAAGTAATAGACGTATAAGCATATGCAACAGTTCAAAAGAAATGTTAAGAAAGAGAACCTCAACAAAAGTCAAGGGATAAAGAAGTGGTGGCTCATGCCTGTAATCCCAGCACTTTGGGATGCCAAAGCTTGGGTGACATAGCAAGACCCCGGCTCTACAAAAAAAATTTAAAAATTAGCTGGGCATGGTGGTGCATGCTTGTGGTTCTAGCTACTGCTACTTGGGATGCTGAGGTGGAAGGATCACTTGAGCTGGGAGGTAGAGGCTCCAGTGAGCCACGGTCAAGCCACTATACTCCAGCCTGGGCAACAGAGAAAAAAAAAAAAGGAAAAACAAGGGGAGGAGAAGTAAAAGGAAGCATGGTAATGTCATCATTTCTCATGTTAAGGAATTAGTAGGTATTCTTGAAATAAATAAAGGACTAAGGGCATTAAATAAAATTATAATTATGAATTATTTTTTATGAACAAAACAAAAATAGATACCTTTCTAAATGTCAGAAGTACTAGACAGAGAACTAATGTAAAGACAAAAACATACAGCAAAAATACTTTTCTAAATATAGAAAATATTGCATAAATTAGAATGTCAGAACTAAGCCCAACATATCTGTCACATCAGTAATATAAATGGCTTAATTTATTTATTAAAACAAAAAGATGTTCAGATTGGATCACTAAACAAAATCTACCTCTATGCAACAATCAGAATACACACCTGAAAAAATATACGTAGCAAGGTTGGAAATGGAAGTTTGTGCTAAGATATACTAAGCAGACGCAAACAAACAAAAAAAAGCAGAGGTCATCATCTTAAATACAAAGTAAGCTAGAATAAGAGCCAAAAAGCATTAAGTGGAGCAAAGAATAAATAAGATATAGAATACCTAAATAACTGACAAGGTACATTTGAATTAATATACATGAAACTGTGTATCCTAAAAATTAAAAATATGCCTCTCCAAGTGCCTATGGTACTTTCACAAAAATTGATCGTATATTAAGTCCACAAAGGAAACCTCAAAAATTACAAATACTAGTGTTAATCCAAAAAAGCCAAATTCTGTAAAATATTTGAAGCGGTTTATTCTTTTTTTTTTTTTTTTTTTTTCTTTTCTTTGAGACAGGGCCTCACTCTGTCACCCAGGCTGAAGTTCAGTGGCATGATCATGGCTCACTACAGCCTCAACCTCCCAGGCTCAAGTGGTCCTCCCACCTCAGTCTCCTGAGTAGCTGGGATTACAGGAGTGTGCCACCAAGCCCAGCTAACTTCTGTATTTTTTTGTAGAGATGGGGTTTTGCCATGTTAACCAGGCTGGTCTTGAACTCCTGAGCTCAAGCGATCTACCTGCCTCTGCCTCCCAAAGTGCTGGGATTACAGGTGTGAGCCACCTCACCTAGCCAGAAGAGGTTTATTCTGAACCAAATATGAGTGATCATGGCCCAGGACACAGCCTCAAGAGGTTCTGAGAACATGTGCCCAAGGTGGTCAGGTTACAGCTTAGTTTTATAAATTTTAGGGAGACCGAAGTTACAGGAAAAGAAATAAATCAATAAAATCAATATATGTAAAGTATACATTCATTCAGCCAGGAAAGGTGGAACATCTTGAAGCACGGGGACGTACAGGTCATAAGTAAGTCAAGTCAAAGATTTTTCTAACTGGCAATTAGTTGAAAGAGTTAAGATTTGCCTAAAGAGTTGAAGTCAGCAGAAGGAAATGCTTGAGTTGTGGCAGCCAAGGTTCTTTTTATGTAAATGAAGGCTCCACATAGCAAGCTTCAGAGAGAATAGATGGTAAATGTCTCTTTTCAGACTTTAAAAAGTGTCAGACTCTGGAAAAGATCTAGTAAGGGAAAGAGACACTCTATAGAATGCAAATTTCTCCCACAAGAGATGGCTTTTCAGGACCATTCTAAAATATGTCAAAGAAATATATTTTGGGGTAAATACTTTGATTTCCTTTAGGGCCTGTTATCTGCCATGTGATGCTGTACCAGAGTCAGCTTGAGTTTGGTATCTCATTGCTACAAAGAGTCTGTTTCGTCAGTCTTACCATCTCTCATATCAATGCTAGTCAGTTGTGCCTTAACTCCAGAAGGGAGGAGGGTATAACAAGGCAGAGCCAACCTCTTTCCCATCATGGTCTGAATTAATTTGTGAAGTTTCTTTGGGATCCCCTTATCCAAGAGGGTGGGGTCCATTCAATTGGTTGGGAGTTTGGATCTGTGCTCCCACCAAATCTCATGTTGGGATGTAATTCCCACCTCCTGGTGGAAGTGTTTGGATGATGGGAGCATATTCCTCATGGAGGGCTTAGCCCATCCCCTTGGGGATGAGTGAGGGAGTTCTCACGAGAGCTGGTTGTTTAAAAGCTTGTGGCACCTTCCCCTTCCCCTTGCTCCTGCTTTTGCCATGTGACGTGCCTGCTCCTGCTTCGCTTCCCACCATGAGTAAAAGCTCCCTGAGGCCTCCTCAGAAGCTGAGCAGATGCTGGTGCCATGCTTCCTGTAAAGCCTGCAGAACCATGAGCCAATTAATACTCTTTTCTTTGTAAATAACCCAGTCTCAGGTATTTGTTTATAGCAATGCGAGAACAGCCTAATATAGAAAATTGGTACCAACAGCCCAAACCTTAATTCCTGAAGGATCTGGGCCATTTGTAGTCCTGACTGGATTGGGTTATTGTAGAGTAGGGACACAGATCCAAACCATATCAGGGGCCTTAGAATTTTATTTTTGGCTTACACTAGAAACAGTACATATAACATTTTCTAGTCAAAGGCAACAAAATTAGAAATTAATAACAATCAGAAAACAAAAAGTTCCTTTCATCTGCAAATTTTAAAAAACTCTTAAATAACTTAAGAGGTTTAAGGATTAAAAAAATGCAAACAAAAACTGCAGACTTTCTAGGAAAAAAATAACCAAGATGTGTCAGAACCTATGAAATACAGCTAAAGTCACATTCAGAGGAAAATAAATAACCTTAAAAATATTTATAAAAATAAACATGAAAGAAAAGGGAACATATGAATTAGGCATCTGACTCAAAAGAAAACAGAAGAAATAAATACAAATAAAAGCAATGAAATCAAACCTCTTTTCTCTATAAATACCTAGTCTCAGGTATTTCTTTATAGCAGTGCAAGATGGACTAATATGCTGTATAAGCTTCCCACTCCATCCTGTAGCTCAAGATATTGTCTAAGCTTCAATCACTTGACCCTTCTAGCCTCATATTTTGTGAGACTCCCCAGCATGCGCACATAATTAAATACAATTTCCTCCTGTTGATCTGTTTTATGTTCATTTAATTCAAAGCCCAGCCAAGGCACCAAGAAGGGTGGAGGGAAGCTGATTTTCGCTCCCCTACACTGTGCTGCAGATAGCCCCTTATTCAAAGTTGCACCCCTTTCTGGAATGGTGTGTCTCCACTAGCTGTTCAAAGCAGGAACAGAAGCCTGGACATCCCAGCCTAATGGGAAACAACAAGGAAGGGCTATTCTAGTTCCAGGGCTGTCCAGGACATCACCAGAGGTTTATTGGAACTGCATCACGGCAAGACCTCCTGTTCTCTCCTGCTTCCTTCCCCTCCCTTTCACAGGTGTTTATTCCAGCAGCATTCCCTGATAAATATTTGTACACTCAGCTCCCCCTCGGAGTCCTTTCCCCTGGGGAACACAACATGCAACAAAGCACTAACTAGCCAGTGAGGAAAGAAAGGACAAAAGTTGGTATACACAGAATAACCAATTATAGGATAGTAGCCATGGATACAGAGGCAATTAAGAGAACTATGCTTATTAATATGAATGAAATGAACAATTTTCTAGGAAAATATAACAATAAAAGTAACTCAGAAGAAAGACAAAAATCGAGACAGGTCTATGCTACAGGAAAAAGAGAAAATTGTGAGAATTGACCTCCCAAAAAGGAGCATCAAAAAGCAGAGGAATTCTATCAGACTCTCAAATAACAGAATTCGAATAATGCAAACTGTTTCAGAGCATGAAAAAATGAGGTAATTTTTCAAATTCTTTCTATAAAGCCAATATAATAATGAAAAAAAAATCTGTCTAAGTGTATACAAAACAAACCAACTATAAATCAGTCTCATATAAGGGCATTAGTTCTAAATTCAACAACTCATTTAAAACTAATACATGGCTGAACACAGTGGCTCACACCTGTAATCCCAGCACTTTGGGAGGCCGAGGCAGGTGGATCACTTGAGGTCAGGAGTTCGAGACAAGCCTGACCAACATGGTGAAACTCCATCTCTACTAAAAATACAAAAATTAGCCAGGTGTGCACCTGTAGTCCTAGCTACTTGGGAGGCTGAGGCAGGAGAATCACTTGAACCCAGGAGACAGAGGTTGCAGTGAGCCGAAAATGCACCACTGCACTCCAGCCTGAGTGACAGAGAGAAACTCTGTCTCAAAAAATAAATACAATTTAAAAATAAAAAATAAAACTAATACATCATGACCAAGTGGAGTTTATTCCTAGAATGATCAGACTATTCAATATTAGAAAAGCTATTAACATAATTTATCTTATAGCTCTAAAGAGAAAATCATATAATCATGTTCATAGATGCTGAATAGCATTTGACAAAACCAATAAGCCAATCTTCATAAAAACACATAGCAAAGTAGGAGTATATGAATACTTCTCAATATAATAGATTTATTTCATCCCTGAAAATCCACTGTTTACAATAAAAGAGTTCAGTACCCTGCTTGGATGCAAAGTAAGTATACAAAACCTATGGTTTTCATATATATAAACAACCAGCAGTTAGCAGGTACAGTAGAATTTTTTTATATTTAAGTGGCAACATAAAAGATAAAATACTAGCTAGGCACAGTAGCTCATGCCTATAATCCCAGCACTTTCGGAGGCTGAGGTGAGTGGATCACCTGAGGTCAGGAGTTCAAGACCAGCCTGGCCAACATGCAAAACCCTGTCTCTACTAAAAATACAAAAATTAGCCAGGCATGGTGGCATGTGCCTATAATCCCAGCTAGTCAGGAGGTTGAGGCAAGAGATTCACTTGAACCTGGGAGGTGGAGGTTGCAATGAGCTGAGATAGTGCCACTACACTCCAGCCTGGGTGACAGAGCGACACTCCATCTCAAAAAAATGAAGACCCCAAAGCAGAGAGCCAGGCTGGTGCTCCCTCAGCTCTGCAGGCATCAGAGG
>NC_045439.1:34707880-34874869 GCF_002776525.5 Piliocolobus tephrosceles
GAATAAGCAGCAGAGAGCCAGGCTGGTGCTCCCTCAGCTCTGCAGGCGTCAGAGGAGAACAAGCAGGCCCTGAGGGCTAAGTAGAAACCCCATCACTGTGCCAGGCTTAGCAAGGAAGGGAAAGGGGCCTCAGAGGAGCAGCAGGAACAGGGATGAGGAAGGGAAGCCCATCGGCAGTAGCAGGTCAGAGGCCAGGCCAGCCTGGCGGCCACGTGTTCCATACCCCCTCTGCCTCAGTATCCAATGGGGATAGTAAGAGCGCATTCCATGGGGGAGGGACTGAAGATTAACAAGATAATACATTAAAGTGCTTAGAACAGTGCCTGGCTGTTCTAAGTAAAGTATTTACTATTATTATCAACCACAGACGCAGGCAGTTGGGGTGGGGAAGTTAAGTAACCTAATAGGTTGTCTGATGATCAAAACCTCTTCTAGTTGGCCACTGGGACTGCCTCTTGGAGCCCTAGGAGCCATGTCCTCTACCTGGAGGGTTTCCTCTGTGGGAGGGACACTAGGAGATTGGGTGCCTCTCAGAGCACACACTAGAGAAACCACGTGTGTCTCCTCCAGGTCCACGTGATGTATAGTCAACCACTGCTGGCTGAAAGAGGCCAGAAACCTTAACTCTGGTCCCAGTTGATCTACCTGTGAGTGAGCTGGGGTGGGGTAGTCAATTGCACGGAGTGCCTGAACTTTTCTGAGCTACAGACCCACCCAGCCTCCACACCTGGACACGGCTGCGGGAATATGCCTGGTGGACATCTCAAACATAAAGCAACCAAAACAGAACACCGATCTGCATTCCTTCCCAAGCCTGTTGTTTCCACACGGCTCCCCTACACGGACAATGGTGTTTCCATTCATCCAGCTGCTTGGGCCAAAAAACTGGGAATGGTCTTCGGCTGTCTCTCACTGCCCACAACCTCTCTGTTGGCAAAAGCCAAATGGCTTTTCCTTCAAAATGTATCCTGAACCCAACCTCCTCATATCCCTTTCACCTCTCTCACCCTTGATGATCCAAGCTACCATCATTCCTTGCCTAGAATACAACAAAATGCTCCCCACTATTCCACCTCCCTCCTCTCTCACCCCATTCTCCTTCTAGCAGCCAGTGATCTTTTAAAAACATACATAAGACCAGTTCACGAGCCCATGCTTAGACCTCAGACTACAATCTGAGAAAACAGCAGCTTCATCTGTCTTTATAGCCACATCACCTGCAATAGTAGCTGGCACATTGTTGGAACTTAATAAATATAAAATGGATTGAACAAATGGGTTAATGAATGAGGGAATAAATTAATGAATTTAAGACCTCTACACTTGTCTATTTAAAAAATGTGGGCAATTTGGCCCACAGGGAATGTTGTCAACAGGCGCAAACAGGGCTGATGATTCTTTTGCATCGAGTATGGAAATAACCTCTCAATATATTTAACATGTTGCAAATTATACAAACTTCAATATACATTAGATCATTTGACTTTTTTAATACCCATTTTTGACTACAGTTGTTCAGCCACATCATGGCTTAAACATCTTTAGAGGGAATGTAGGGATATTACCTTTCCATCGTGGCCACTAGTCACAAGACTATTCAATTACACACCCTAGGGTTGAATTAATAGCATATGATAATGAGGGAGGCAGAGGTGCTATAGTGGAAGGAGCCCGGACATCACAGCCAGGCCAATCTGATTGTGAACCCGGGCTACAACACGTTTTTTTTTTTTTTTGTTTTTTTTTTTTAGTTTTGTTTTGTTTTAAATTTTTTTTTTAATTTGCTTCTTTTTTTTTAATACTTTAAGTTCTAGGGTGCATGTGCACAACACGCAGGTTTGTTACATATGTATACATGTGCCATGTTGGTGTGCTGCACCCATTAACTCGTCATTTACATTAGGTATTTCTCTTAACGCTATCCCTCCCCCATTCCGCCACCCAATAACAGGCCCCAGTGTGCAATGTTCCCTGCCATGTGTCCAAGTGTTCTCATTGTTCAATTCCCACCTGTGAGTGAGAACATGTGGTGTTTTTCTGTCCTTGTGACAGTTTGCTTAGAATGATAGTTTCCAGCTTCATCCATGTCCCTACAAAGGACATGAACTCATCCTTTTTTTATGGCTGCATAGTAGTCCATAGTGTACATGTGCCACATTTTCTTAATCCAGTCTATCGTTAATGGACATTTGGGTTGGTTCCAAGTCTTTGCTATTGCGAATGGTGCCACCATAAACATACGTGTGCATGTGTCTTTATAGCAGCATGATTTATAATCCTTAGCATATATACCCAGTAATGGGATGGCTGGGTCAAATGGTATTTCTAGTTCTAGATCCTTGAGGAATCGCCACACTGTCTTCCACAATGGTTGAACTATTTGCACTTCCACCAACAGTGTAAAAGGATTCCTATTTCTCCACATCCTCTCCAGCACCTGTGGTTTTGTGACTTTTTAATGATCACCATTCTAACTGGTGTGAGATGGCATCTCACTGTGGTTTTGGTTTGCATTTCTCTGATAACCAGTGATGATGAGCATTTTTTCATGTGTCTGTTGGCTGCATAAATGTCTTCTTTTGAGAAGTGTCTGTTCATATCCTTTGCCCACTTGTTGATGACGTTGTTTGATTTTTGCTTGTAAATTTGTTTGAGCTCTTTGTGGATTCTGGATATTAGCCCTTTGTCAGACGGGTAGATTGCAAAAATTTTCTCCCATTCTGTAGGTTGCCTGTTCACTCTGATGGTAGTTTCTTTTCTGTGCAGAAGCTCTTTAGTTTAATTAGATCCCATTTGTCAATTTTGGCTTTTGTTTCCATTGATTTTGGTGTTTTAGTCATGAAGTCCTTGCCCATGCCGATGGCCTGAATGGTTTTGCCTAGGTTTTCTTCTAGGGTTTTTATGGGTTTAGGTCTAACATTTAAGTCTTTAAACCCATCTTGAATTAATTTTTGTATAAGGTGTAAGGAAGGGATGCAGTTTCAGCTTTCTACATACAGCTAGCCAATTTTCCCTGCACCATTTATTAAATAGGAAATCCTTTCACCATTTCTTGTTTTTGTCAGGTTTGTCAAAGATCAGATGGTTGTAGATGTGTGGTATTATTTCTGAAGACTCTGTTCTGTTCCATTGGTCTATATCTCTGTTTTGGTACCAGTACCATGCTGTTTTGGTTACTATAGCCTTGTAGTATAGTTTGAGGTCAGGTAGCATGATGCCTCCAGCTTTGTTCTTTTGACTTAGGATTGTCTTGGCAATGCGGGCTCTTTTTTGGTTCCATATGAACTTTAAGGTAGTTTTTTCCAATTCTGTGAAGAAAGTCATTGGTAGCTTGATGCGGATGGCATTGAATCTATAAATTACCTTGGGAAGTATGGCCATTTTCATGATACTAATTCTTCCTATCCATGAGCATGGAATATTCTTCCATTTGTTTGTGTCCTCTTTTATTTCATTGAGCAGTGGTTTGTAGTTGTCTTTGAAAAGGTCCTTCACATCCCTTGTACTGGATTCCTAGGTATTTTATTCTCTTTGAAGCAATTGTGAATTGGAGTTCATTCATGATTTGGCTCTCTGTTTGTCTGTTATTGGTGTATAGGAATGCTTGTGATTTTTGCACATTGATTTTGTATCCTGAGACTTTGCTGAAGTTGCTTATCAGCTTAAGGAGATTTTGGTCTGAGACGATGGGGTTTTCTAAATATACAATCATGTCATCTGCAAACAGGGACAATTTGACTTCCTCATTTCCTAATTGAATACCCTTTGTTTCTTTCTCCTTCCTGATTGCCCTGGCGAGAACTTCCAACATTATGTAGAATAGGAGTGGTGAAAGAGGGCATCCCTGTCTTGTGCCAGTTTTCAAAGGGAATGCTTCCAGTTTTTGCCTAATCAGTTTGATATTGGTTGTGGGTTTGTCAAAAATAGCTCTTACTATTTAGAGGTATGTCCCATCAATATCTAATTTATTGAGAGCTTTTAGCATGAAGGGCTGTTGAATTTTGTCAAAGGCCTTTTCTGCATCTATTGAGATAATCATGTGGTTTTCGTCTTTGGTTCTGTTTATGTGATGAATTACATTTACTGATTTGCATATGTTGAACCAGCCTTGCATCCCAGGGATGTAGCCAACTTGATAGAGGTGGATACGCTTTTCAATGTGCTGCTGGATTTGGTATGCCAGTATTTTATTGAGGATTTTCGCATCAATGTTCATCAGGGATATTCATCTAAAATTCTCTTTTTTGTGTGTGTGTCTCTGCCAGGCTTTGGTGTCAGGATGATGCTGGCCTTATAAAATGAGTTAGGGAGGATTCCCTCTTTCCCTCTTTTTCTATTGATTGGAATAGTTTCAGAAGGTATGGTACCAGCTCCTCTTTGTACCTCTGGTAGAATTCGGCGGTGAATCCATCTGATCCTGGACTTTGTTTTGGTTGGTAGGCTATTAATTACTGCCTCAATTTCAGAGCCTTTTATTGGTCTATTCAAGGATTCAACGTCTTCCTGGGTTAGTCTTGGGAGGGTGTATGTGTCCAGGAATTTATCCATTTCTTCTAGATCATCTAGTTTAATTGCATAGAGGTGTTTAGAGTATTCTCTGATGGTAGTTTGTATTTCTGTGGGATCAGTGTTAATATCCCCTTTATCATTTTTTGTTGTGTCTATTTGATTCTTCTCTCTTTTCTTCTTTATTAATCTTACTAGCGGTGTATCTATTTTATTGATCTTTTCAAAAAACCAGCTCCTGGATTAATTGATTTTTTGAAGGGTTTTTTTGTGTCTCTATCTCCTTCAGTTCTGCTCTAATGTTAGTTATTTCTTGCCTTCTGCTAGTTTTTGAATGTATTTGCTCTTGCTTCTCTAGTTCTTTTAATTGCTATGTTAGGGTGTCAGTTTTAGATCTTTCCTGCTTTCTCTTGTGGGCATTTAATGCTATAAATTTCCCTCTACACACTGCTTTAAATCAGAGATTCTGATATGTTGTATCTTTGTTCTCATTGGTTTCAAAGAACATCTTTATTTCTGCCTTCTTTTCATTATTTACCCAGTAGTCATTCAGGAGCAGGTTGTTCAGTTTCCATGTAGTTGTGCAGTTTTGAGTGAGTTTCTTAATCCTGAGTTCTAATTTGATTGCACTGTGGTCTGAGAGACAGTTTGTTGTGATTTATGTTCTTTTACTTTTGCTGAGGAGTGCTTTACTTCCAACTATGTGGTCAATTTTGGAATAAGGGAGATGTGATGCTGAGAAGAATGTATATTCTGTTGATTTGGGATGTGGAGTTCTCTAGATATCTGTTAGGTCTGCTTGGTGCAGAGCTGATTTCAAGTCCTGGATATCCTTGTTAACCTTCTGTCTCGTTGATCTATCTAATACTGACAGGGAGGTGTTAAAGTCTCCCATTATTATTGTGTAGGAGTCTAAGTCTCTTTGTAGGTCTCTGAGGACTTGCCTTATGAATCTGGGTGCTCCTGTTTTGGGTGCATATATATTTAGGATAGTTAGCGCTTCTTGTTGAATTGATCCCTTTACCATTATGTAATGCCTCCTTTGTCTCTTTTGATCTTTGTTGGTTTAAAGTCTGTTTTATCAGAGAATAGGATAGCAACCCCTGCTTTTTGTTTGTTAGTTTGTTTGTTTTGCTCTCCATTTGCTTGGTAAATCTTCCTCCATCCCTTTATTTTGAGCCGATGTGTGTCTCTGCACGTGAGATGGGTCTCCTGAATATAGCACACTGATAGGTCTCGACTCTTCATCCAATTTGCCAGTCTGTGTCTTTTAATTGGAGCATTTAGCCCATTTACATTTAAGGTTAATATTGTTATGTGTGAATTTGATCCATCATTATGATGTTAGCTGGTTATTTTGACTGTTAGTTGATGCAGTTTCTTCCTAGCATCGATGGTCTTTACAATTTGGCATGTTTTTGCAGTGACTGGTACTGGTTATTCATTTCCCCATGTAGTGCTTCCTTCAGGAGCTCTTGTAGTGCAGTCCTGCTGGTGACAAAATCTGTCAGCATTTGCTTGTCTGTAAAGGCTTTTATTTCTCCTTCACTTATGAAGTTTAGTTTAGCTGGATATGAAATTCTGGGTTGAAAATTCTTTTCTTTAAGAATGTTCAATATTGGCCCCCACTCTCTTCTGGCTTGTAGAGTTTCTGCCAAGAAGTCCGCTGTTAGTCTGATGGGCTTCCCTTTGTTGGTAACCTGACCTTTCCCTCTGGCTGCCCTTAACATTTTTTCCTTCATTTCAACTTTGGTGAATCTGACAATTATGTGTCTTGGAGTTGCTCTTCTCGAGGAGTATCTTTGTGGCGTTCTCTGTATTTCCTGAATTTGAATGTTGGCCTGCCTTGCTAGGTTGGGGAAGTTCTCCTGGATAACATCCTGAAGTGTTGTCCAACTTGGTTCCATTCTCCCCGTCACTTTCAGGTACACTAATCAGACATAGATTTGGTCTTTTCACATGATCCTATATTTGTTGGAGGTTTTGTTCGTTTCTCTTTACTTTTTTTTTCTCTAAACTTCTCTTCTCACTTCATTTCATTCATTTGATCTTCAATCACTGATACCCTTTCTTCCACTTGATTGAATCCACTGCTGAAGCTTGTACATGCATCACTTAGTTCTTGTGCCATGGTTTTCAGCTCCATTAGTCATTTAAGGTCTGCTCTATGCTGTTTATTCTAGTTAGCCATTCATCTATTCTTTTTTCAAGGTTTTTAGCTTCCTTGCAATGGGTTCCAACATCCTCCTTTAGCTCACAGAAGTTTGTTATTACCAACCTTCTAAAGCCTACTTCTGTCAACTCATCAAAGTCATTCTTCGTCCAGCTTTGTTCCATTGCTGGCAAGGAGCTGTGATCCTTTGGAGGAGAAGAGGTGTTGGTTTTTATTTTCAGCTTTTCTTCTCTGGTTTCTCCCCATCTTTGTGGTTTTATCTACCTTTGGTCTTTGATGATGGTCACCGACAGATGAGGTTTTGGTGTGGATGTCCTTTTTGTTGATGTTGATGCTATTCCTTTCTGTTTGTTAGTTTTCCTTCTAACAGTCAGGACCCTCAGCTGCAGGTCTGTTGGAATTTGCTGGAGGTTCATTCCAGACCCTGTTTTCCTGGGTATCACCAGTGGAGGCTGCAGAACAGCAAATATTTCTGCCTGATCCTTCCTCTGGAAGCTTCATCTCAGAGGGGCACTCAGCTGTATGAGGTGTCAGTCAGCCCTTATTGGCAGGTGTCTCCCAGTTAGGCTACACGGGAGTCAGAGACCCACTTGAGGAGGCAGTCTGTCTGTTCTCAGAGCTCAAACTCCATGCTGGGAGAACCACTGCTCTCTTCAGAGCTGTCAGAGACATTTAAGTCTGCAGAAGCTTCTGCTGCCTTTTGTTCAGCTATGCCCTGTCCCCAGAGGTGGAGTCTACAGAGGCAGGCAGGCCTCCTTGAGCTGCGGTGGGCTCCAGCCAGTTCGAGCTTCCCAGCCACTTTGTTTACCTACTCAAGCTTCAGCAATGGCAGACGCCCCTCCCTCAGCTCAGGCCGCCACCTCGCAGTTGGATCGTGGACTGCTGCACTAGAAGTGAGCAAGGCTCCATGGGTGTGGGACCCACCAAGCCAGGCACAGGATGTAATCTCCTGGTGTGCCATTTGCTAAGACCATTGGAAAAGTGCAGTATTAGGGTGGGAGTGTCCCAATTTTCCAGGTATCATCTGTCATGTCTTCCCTTGGCTAAGAAAGGGAAATCCCGCAACCCCTTGTGCTTCTCAGGTGAGGCGATGCCCTGCCCTGCTTTGGCTCACCCTCCGTAGGCTGCACCCACTGTCCAATCACTCCCAGTGAGATGAACCAGGTGCCTCAGTTGGAAATGCAGCAATCACCCATCTCTGCATCCATCACGCTGGGAACTGCAGACCGGAGCTGTTCCTATTCGGCCATCTTGGACAGATAGGAATTTACTTCTTTTTTTTAACTGGTGCATAGTATCTACATATTGATGAGGTACAGGTGATACTTGGTTACATGCATGGAATGTGGGGAATGTAACATTAATGTGTAATAATATGTTACACATGCAACAATAATGTGTAATGATCAAGTCATGGTATTTAGGATACCCATCACCTGCAGCATTTATCATTTCTATGAGTTGGAAGCATTTCAAGTCTCTCTACTGTTATGAAATACACAATACTTAGTTTTTAACTATAACCACCCTACTCTGCTATCAATTATTAGAACTTATTCCTTCTATCTAAGTATATGTTTGTACCCATTAACCAACCTATCTTTATCCCCCTGTTTCATCCATACACTCTCCCTAGCCTCTGGTAACCATCATTCTACTCCCTACCTCCATGAGATCAACTATTTTAGCTCCCACATGTAAGTCAGGACATGCAATATTTGTCTGCGTCTGGCTTATTCCACGCAACATAATGATCCCCAGTTTCATCTGTGTTTCTGCAAATAACAGGACTTCATTCTTTTTATGGTTGAATAGTATTCCATAAAATACTATCTACAACTTTTCTTTATCCATTCATCCATTGATGGACACTTTTTAACAGTGTGATCACATGCATAGCTGCCAAAGCTTCCGACCGAGTGTGAAGCTCACTTCAGCTGCTTACTAGCTGTGCGACTTTGGGCAAGTCACTTGGCCTGTCTGAACTTCAGCTTCCTTACATTTTAAATGGGGGAAAATAATACAGTCTACCTACTATAATTGTCATAAGACTCAAATGAGATAATGCATACAAGTCACTTAGCAAAAATCCTGATCGTTAGTTAGGTGGTAAATGCTTAATAAATGCTGACTATTACTATAATCTCAGGCATAAGCATTTGTGAGTCAAAATAAAAATCACATATAAAGTCTATACTGTCTATATAATAAATGTTAGTTCTATTTGTCTTAATCCATTTTCTGTTGCTTATAGCAGAATACCTAAAACTGGGTAATTTATAAAGAAATGGAATACATTTCTTACCATAATTAAGACTGAAAATTAGCCGGGCATGGTGGCGGGTGCCTATAATCCCAGCTACTTGGTAGGCTGAGGCAGGAGAATAGCTTGAAACCAGGAGGCGGAGGTTGCAGTGAGCTGAGTTCACACTACAGTACTCCAGCTTTGGTGACAAGAGTGAGACTCCGTCTCAAAAAAAAAAAAACAGTCTGAAAAGTCTGGCCAGGCGCAGTGGCTCATGCCTATAATCCCAGCACTGTGGTAGGCCGAGGTGGGCAGATCACCTGAGGTCAGGAGTTCGAGACCAGCCTGGCCAACATGGCAAAACCCTGTCTCTACTAAAAATACAAAAAGTTGCTGGGTGTGGTGGTGCATGCTAGTAATCTCAGCTACTCGGGAGGCTGAGGTAGGAGAATCGCTTGAACTCAATCTAGGAAGCAGAGGTTGCAGTGAGCCGAGATCATGCCACTGTACTCTAGCCTGGGAGACAAAGCGAGAATCTGTCTCAAAAAAAAAAAGACTGAGAAGTCCAAGGCTGAGGGGCTGCATCTGGTGAGGGCCTTCTTGCTGGTGGGGACTCTGCAGAGTCCTGAGGCAGCACAGGGATCACACAGTGAGGGGGCTGAGTGTGCTAGCTCTGAACTCTCTTCTTTTAAAGCCACCTGTCCCACTCCCATGATAACCCATTAATCTATGAACCCATTAATCCATTCCATTCATAAGGGCAGAGTCCTCATGATTCAATCAGCTCTCAGTTTTAAATTGAACTCCACTCTCCACAGGGAGAGGGAAAAACCAAGGATATTCACTGCCTAGGTATTCAATTTTAGAAAAGGGAAATTTGATACTAGTTCAAAAAATATGTAAAGGAAGAGTTACAAGATATTTTTAAAAAGAAAAAGAGGGGAGAACTAGGGGGAAAAGCACAGAAAGCCTAGAAATTATTTAAATGACCACCTACTGAAAACCCAAGAAAAAAAGTGTGCCACAGACCAAAAATACCAGACACCCAAAACCAGCAAAGGCAAAGACAATGCCACAGTGAAAGAAGACTTTTCAAAAACTGGATTGAGAGCCCAACTATCCAGCATGGAAAAGCCCATAAAACAAAGCAATCAAGAGCATTCAACAGGAACTTTTATCATGTACCTACCATATAACTTGGAATAGGGTCAAAGGGCCAAAAATGACTTTAAAGAGCACTTTGCAAAGAACTCCTGGGTCAAGAAGAGCTCTTTTCACTCTCCTGCAAGGAGGAGCTGATCACTGTGTGGATAACCAAGTATGAAAAACACATGAAAAGTGACAGAGAAAACAGAGCAGTGAAAAGTGTGGGCTGCGTCAGCAGGACAGAGACCTGGGACTCCTGGGTTCAGAAGCCAGCTGGGGCATGAAGAGGACGTATTAGAAGACATTCACCACAGAGGCAATTTCTCTTCTGTCATAATATTTGTAAACACAGATTATACTAACATAATGGCTACAATTTCTTGTTTTGACAGCCTAACAAATACCACAATAACTACCCAGGTGAGATGCCAGAATTATATGTAAGAGGTAATATAACACAATGTTTTCAGGTTACTGACGTTCAGTCAATGCAAACTCAACAAATGTGTCTGTGAAGAGGTCAGGTTGCTCACATTACACGATGATTTGAAGGAGCCTCTTTGGGCTCTTTTACTATCTCAGAGAACATAGGTAAAGTGGCTTTTTCCATGATAAAAGATGACTAGCAACATTATTCCTTATTTTCCCAGCAATGATGTAATTTTGGATGTAGATAAAAAATTTTAAGTGACTCATGGTCTCCATAATCGACTGTCTTTATCTGACTCTTAAACTATTTTTTTTTACTTGAGATCAAATCAAATGCAATTTCAAAATATTTATTTTTGCCTTTGTGTTGAGAGCATTCAGTCTTGAAAAGAATGCTGTTGTGAAAATCACCTTAGTGAGTCACTCTTTATGACCAAGGTCAACAATGAAATCATTCCCCATTTATGCCTTTACTTTTGCCACAAGCTCTTAAGTTTTCTCCACAAAAACAAATAACCATATGATCCTTTGCCTGAAAATTTTAATGAGCGCCTTCTCCTAGCTGAGATTACATACAGATAAGGGCTAGCACAAGCTTTCAACTTTCTCTAAAAAGGCGAGTATTCAAACCACAGTTCTTTACACAGGTTAGATGCTATTTTTACCACACTGACCAGCTGAGAACACTGATGCTTACTGAGAAAATCAAGACTCAGACCCTTTGAGGCAAAATGAGCTAAATAAATTGGGGTGTGACTAAGGTATATAGTCATGGCATGGCTTTGGCACCTGCTGCCTCTCCTGAGCTCTGTCTGCAAGTGCACATGAGCATCAGCTCATGCCAACTGAATGCACGCTCACTACCTCTTAGGCACATTCATATAAAAATAAGGTGAGTCAGCCGGGCACAGTGGCTCATGCCTGTAATCCTAGCACTTTGGGAGCCCAAGGTGGATGAATCACAAGGTCAGTAGTTCGAGACCAGCCTGGCCAATATGGTGAAATCCTGTCTCTACTAAAAATACAAAAATTAGCCAGGCACCTATAATCCCAGCTACTCAGGAGGCTAAGGCAGGAGAATCACTTGAACCCAGGAGGCAGAGGTTGCAGTGAGCTGAAATCACGCCACTGCACTCCAGCCTGGGTAACAAAGCGAGACTCCGTCTCAAAATAAATAAATAAATAAATAAATAAATAAATAAATAAATAAATAAATAAATAAGGTGAGTCTTCAAAACCATAACAGGTCAATCAGTGTAAAAATCTATGAGCAATTTAAAAAGTATAGGATATACTTAGATGCTTATTTAAAACCTGGGCTTTACTGTTATGGAAGCACAAATGAGTCTAAACATTTATGTCTCTTGCATGGTAAAAACTGATCATTGAACAATCATTATTGCAGTGACATTTAAAAATCAACTATACAAATTTTGAGAGTCTCAGAAAGTCTTATGGCTAACAAGAAAGCTGTATGGGATAGAAATAATACAATGGAAAGCAAATAAAAATTGCTTAAAACTTCTTTCAAACTTTAAGAAATACTTAATAGGTGAAAACTTGGAGGCCGGGTGCGATGGCTCAGGCCTGTAATCCCAGCACTTTGGGAGGCCAAGATGGGCGGATCATGAGGTCAGGAGATCGAGATCATCCTGGCTAACATGGTGAAACCCCGTCTCTACTAAAAAATACAAAAAAAACTAGCCGGGCGAGGTGGCGGGCGCCTGTAGTCCCAGCTACTCGGGAGGCTGAGGCAGGAGAATGGTGTAAACCCAGGAGGCGGAGCTTGCAATGAGCTGAGATCCAGCCTCTGCACCCCAGCCTGGGCGACAGAGTGAGACTCCGTCTCAAAAAAAAAAAAGAAAAAGAAAAAAGAAAACTTGGTTGACCCCTATGCCATGGATCTGACTGAATGTGTTTAGACTCAGGAAGAGACAGCCAAGCTCAAATGATGCATTTTTACAACTTCAAAAGACATGCCTTAACTCTGAGTGAGAGACTAAAGTCAACTGCATCTTCATCTTCTGTGTGGACTAAAAGGCCATTAATGAATTTGACATCTGATTGTGCTTGGTTTGCTTTATTTTTAAATGATGTGTGGGTGAAAATATGTTGATTTGACAATTCCTTTTGATCAAGTTAAAGAAACATTCGATCAGATATGTGATCCACTTGTTATAGATTTGATAGTGCTATCTTTGCTATTCATTATGGAAATTCACTATGGACCCTCAAGACCATACCCAGACAGCTGTAATTATTATGTACTTCAGTTTGTTCTGAATGTCCCTCATCGTCACATGGATATTATAGTTTACACTTCAAATGGCTTTCAACCATCTATCTATGCTCCCAGTTGAAATTGTTTAAATTAGAATTTTTTTTTTTCGGAGTCTCACGCTGTCGCCAGGCTGGAGTGTAGTGGCACAATCTCGGCTCACTGCAACCGCAACCTCCACCTCTTGGGTTAAAGCGATTCTCCTGCCTCAACCTCCCAAGTAGCTGGGACTACAGGTGTGCACCACCACACCCGGCTAATTTTTTGTATTTTAGTAGAAACAGGGTTTCACCATGTTGGCCAGGATGGTCTTGATCTCCTGACCTCATGATCTGCCCACCTTGGCTTCCCAAAGTGCTAGAATTATAGGTGTAAGCCATGGCGCCTGGCATTAAATCAGAATTTAAAATTATTCCACTTAAAAATAGAGTGGCATTAAGATCCCTTTCCCCATTCCCTTCCCTTGTGTTCCCTTTCTTCCTCCTTTTACTCCTCCTCCTCCTCTTCTCTTCCTCTTCTTTATCTGTCTCCACCCACTCCCGCATACACACACAGAATTTTCCAGACATCTGTTTTGCCCAGAGACACATAGGTATGTTTCCTTGTAGGTTAATTTAGTAGGAAACTCACCCCAATTTTGGCTGGTAGAGCACCTAACCTGAACTGAATCAGAAAACCACTTCACACGCCACATTTCCTTTTCCTTCCATAGCCAATTTATCCCTCTGCCACCCCCACCCACCACCCACCACTTAGAGTCAGCAAAGGAAACTGTCCATCACCATCCTATGGAAACCCAAGGAGCCAGAGTTTACAACGTAACAGGATCATGAGGCTAAGATTTCTTTATTCCGTAAGAAGGAATGAAGATCTCTAGGAGGGGTGTAGGACTCCCAGGGAGGGAAGGCTGTGGAGTGGGGTGGGGGATGGAAAATTGAAGGAAGGGAGTAAAGCTGGGAGGAGTGAGGACTCTGGACGCCTAAAGAATAAGACCATGTTCACCCCCAGACAGTAGAAGGAAATTAGTTAACTAAAAAAAGTGACTCCCAGACCTCCAAATCTCACTCTGTAGTTCTTCAGGATATTTATTTGAACTTTCAGAGAGGGAAGGGCTTAACCATCCATCTAAGATCAACACATGTTCTGGGGCTGGGAAGGAGGGATGATACGGTAGTTGGAAGTAGGCTGTGGTCATTTTCTGAGCCCCTGTGGTGTGTTAGCCCTTCCCTTGTGCATCACGAGGTCCTCAAATAACTCCCCAGTCTGCGTCCCCATGCCTGGTTTCCACACCTGTGGCAATTCCCCTGGGGCAAATCTCCCTGTGGCAATTTCCCTGGGGCCTTGCCTCAGTGGTTACAAGTGTGTTGCTGCAGGAAGAGACACCTGTGGAAAGAAGGGGGAACAAATCACGGAAGCCCTCACCATCCCCAGATACAGCCTCCCTCACAACAATCCTGTTTGTTGGAAATGTATTTCTGTTTCCAAGAAGCATGACCTCTCCATGACAGTGGGCAAAATGAGTTACTGTTTTCAAAGCATGTTTACAATTATTTTTTTTGACATGCACAACAATCATTTAAGTAAGTCTCATTTGTAGTTCTGTTGTGGATCTGTAGTTGGAAGAGCTAAGGTTCTGAAGGTGGGATCAGATTGAGACCTCTGGCCTTTGGCTCCAAATCCAGTACTCTTATCACTCTAGACCACCCTTTTTAAGATGGAGTCTCACTCTTGTCACCTAGGCTGGAGTGCAGTGGTGTGATCTCAGCTCACTGCAACATCTGTCTCCCGGGTTCAAGTGATTCTCCTGCCTCAGCCTCCCAAGTAGCTGGGACTACAGGCATGCACCACCATGCCTGGCTAATTTTTTTGTATTTTCAGTAGAGATGCAGTTTCACCATGTTAGTCAGTCTGGTCTCGAACTCCCGACCTTGAATGATCTGCCCTCCTTGGCCTCCCAAAGTGGTGGGATTACAGGTGTGAGCCACCGCACCTGGCCTAGACTGCCGTTCTTGAGACATGTCAGACACTAGGCCTCTGCCAAACCTATTAGGTAGGTTACTTTTGCACTAATTTACTATCTCTGACATTATTTCTCCTTTTTCCTCTCCCCCGTTCAAAAAATGCCCCTAATGCATTTTCTGATATGAAGCGGGAAAGACACTGAAGCAGTTTTCAGGAGGGGCAGGTAGAACATCGATGAAAAATTCAGTGAGCTTTTGACAAACAAAACTCTTGCAATCTAACAATATTTGACCACTTCCCTAATCTTTTGCATATGTAATAGAATTGAAGTGTGATGTTTGCCAACTGAGTCACAACAGAATTCTTTGTTGTAATTTTTACCATGGCTCCCAGAATTATTCATCACCCTATGAAGAGAATGCAAACGGGTACAAATAAATTTTCTTTGCTTCTCTTTCATTGAACTATGTTTTGTTCACTGAAAATGCCCTGGATGAAAACATAATTGAGGCATGGCCTCAGGAACTGTTTCTCACGCTGGTTTGCAGAGGTTTCCTTCACTAAGTAAAACAGTCATTCTACTTCATTAAAGTATTTATGGGAAGCCTTGTGTCTTTTTCAATGTCATCCCAGTTTAGAGATTAAGGGAGGTTTTGGTCTCTGAAAAAATACAGGGAAGAATAGCATGGGCAAGGGTAGGGAGAGAAGGAAAGGAAAGAAGAAAAATATCGAACCAAAAATAGTAAATGCATCTGTTTACTCTGCTTAGCTTATATTGCAGCTATACAGAAACAGCACCCTAGGTTTCTCTTGGGGTCATTTTATAATGGAAAATGGGCTCCAACCCGCCAAGAAATCTGACATAGGAGATTAGAGCTGGAAGAGATTCTAGAGATCATTTACTCAGTCCCGTCCAGTCTCGTTTTCCAGATAAGGAAGCTGAGGCTCAGATAGGTCAAGGAGCTTGCCCAAGGTCACACAGCAAGTTGGTAGAGCAGCCATGGCTGGTATCACATCCCTGGGGAGGCTCAAAGGCACAGTGGATACCAGCTTCCCCTAGGAGTCAGTGCTGGCCAGTCAGTCCTCCAAGAGCCAAAGCCCAACTTTAGTTTATCTGAAAGCCAAGAAACAAGGAAGTGGGCCAGGACACATCATACTTCAAACCCCTACTTCTGTGGGTTTGCACCAAGAAGAATTTTCAAGCTGTCATACTCCTGACATCATGTGCCTTCCTGAGAGTTTTGCCCTTGGGCTGCTGTCTGGGCTCCTCTCTGGATCATAAGCCAGGCCCTCAGCTATTACAAATATTTACAATCTCCATCTCTCCATTTCCCATCCCCTCTCTCCACACTTCTTCACACATGTAACATGTGCTTGTCCAAGTTAACCAGATAATCTAGAAGGAATACACGTTTACTCTGCTTAACTTACATCGCGGCTATACAAGTGGCACAGGATATGCCTAAATTAAACTAAAAGTAACCATCACAAACATTAGAAATCTAACTTCTGGCTATGTCACAACCACTTGATACTTCTCGCCCTGAGACTTTGCTTAATATCATAGGAATGTCAAATAAACGGAGCATGGTGTCTCACGTCTATAATCCCAGCACTGTGGGAGCCTAATGGGGGTGGATTGCTTCAGCCCAGGAGTTTGAGACTAGCCTGGGCAACATGGCAAAACCCCACCTCTACCAAAAAAATACAAAAATTAGCCAGGCATAGTTATGTGTGCCTGTAGTCCCAGCTACTCAGGAGGCTGAGGTGGGAGGATCACTTGAGCCCAGGAGGCGGAGGTTGCGTTGAGCCAAGATTGTGCCACTGCACTCCAGCCTGGTTGACCCAGCGAGACTCGGTCTCAAAAAAAAAAAAAATTTTTCACATAAATGCAAATGTATTGCAGATCTCGTTAAAGTGGGATTGGTAAAGTGCCAAAGAATCTTGTTATAAAGGTACCAGGATATTACAATGGCACTCAGTCTAAGTTGCGGATCAGCCCCAGCACATGGCAAGCAAGTACTCACTTCAAAGGACCTGCTCAGGAGTTGGTTAAAAACTAGTTTTGCACTGGGTGGGGTGGCTCATGCCTGTAATCCCAGCACTTCTGGAGGCTGAGGTAGGCCGATCACGAGATCAGAAGTTTGAGACCTGCCTGACCAACATGGTGAAACCCGTCTCTACTAAAAATACAAAAATTAGCCAGGCATGGTGGCATGCGCCTATAATCCCAGCTACTCAGGAGGCTGAGGCAGGAGAATTGCTTGAACCTGGGAGGCGGAGTTTGCGTTGAGCCGAGATGGCGCCACTGTACTCCAGCCTGAGCGACAGAGTGAGACTCCATGTCAAAAAACAAACAAACAAGCAAAAAAAAAAAAAAAACTAGTTTTGCACTTATGGAATGCAGCTAAACAGTGTTTAAAGGAAATTTCATAGCCATAAATGCATTTAAAAGGAAGAAAGAATAAAGAAAATATATATGAGTCCTACTGATATAAAGTATTTAATAAATTAATAAATGACATATCCTGCCTAGAAAAATTACAAATAAATTATGTAGATACTCCACCCTAAAGGAGGGGGCATCACTCCATACTACTTAAGTGTGGACTGCACATAATGACTTCCTCCCAAAACGTCCAGTAGGGAAAGAGGATTAAAGAAAAAAAAAAAAAGAGTAACTTTACAGTGGAGAGATCTGACAAATACTGCCTCCGCCAGATGATCAAGGTCAACATCTATAGTCATAAATCATGTTGACAGTGTCTACCCTTAATGTGGTATGATAAAAATGACACTTTACCTCTGTGAATTTTCTCCTAAAAACCTACAGCCCCATTGTAATACTGAGAAAAACATCAGGCAAGTTTCAACAGAGGGACATGGTACAATATATCTGATCGGTATTCCTCAAAACTGCTGAGGTCATTAAAAACAAGGAAAGTCGGCCGGGCGCGGTGGCTCACGCCTGTAATCCCAGTACTTTGGGAAGCCAAGGCTGGCGGATCATGAGGTCAGGAGACGGAGACCATCCTGGCTAACACGGTGACACCCCGTCCCTACTAAAAACACAAAAATTAGCCGAGCGTGGTGGCGGGTGCCTGTAGTCCCAGCTACTCGGGAGGCTGAGCCAGAAGAATTGCTTGAACCAGGGAGGCGGAGCTTGCAGTGAGCTGAGATGGCACCACTGCACTCCAGCCTGGGCAACAGAGTGAGACTTTGTCCAAGAAGAAGGAGAAGAAGGAGAAGGAGAAGAAGAAAACAAAACAAGTTGATTTTACACAATCTGGATGAAGGATTCTGATTATTCAAGACTGCTTTTCACTTCTTTTACAACATGGACTCTTTTATGAGATGGGCACCAAAACTAAAGCAAATGGTGGAAGAAAGAGTGGTATAGTATAGAAATGTTTTCAGAACAATGAAAATGCAAAAAGACAGAAACTATGATATATTTCCATAAAGTTACAGCGAGTGTGCCTGCTTCTCCTGCCTCCCCATCTACCTCCTCCACCTCTGCCATCTTTGCCACCTCTGAGACAGCAAGACTAACCTCTCCTCTTCCTCCTCCTCCTCAGCCTACTCAATGTGAAGACCACAAGGATGAAGATCTTTAGGACACTCCATTTATACTTAATGAATAGCAAGTGCAGTTTCTCTTCCTTACAGTTTTCTTAATAATATTTTCTTTCCTCTAGCTTACTTTATTGTAAGAATACAGTGTATAACACATATAACATACAAAGTATGTGTTAATTGGCTGTTTATGTTATAGGTACAGCTTCTGATCGACAGTAGGCTACTAGTAGTTACATTTTCGGGGAGTCAAGAGTTATACCTGGAATTTTGACTGCACGGGGGATGGCGGAAGCCAGAGTCCCCAACCCCGGTATTGTTCAAGGGCCCACTATATTTGCCGTGTCTCCTTAGACTCCTCTTGACTGTGACAGTTTCTCAGACTTTCCTTGTTTTTTGTTTGTTTGTTTGTTTTGTTTTTGTTTTCTTTTGAGACAGAGTTTCACTCTGTCACCCATGCGGGAGTGCAGTGGTGCTATCTGGGCTCACTGCTAGCTCCGCCTCCCGGGTTCACGCCATTCTCCTGCCTCAGCCTCCTAAGTAGCTGGGATTACAGGTGCCTGCTACCACACCCGGCTAATTTTTTGTATTTTTAGTAGAGATGGGGTTTCACCAAGTTGGCCAGGCTGGTCTTGAACTCCTGACCTCAGGTGATCCTCCCACCTCGGCCTCCCAAAGTGCTAGGATTACAGGCATGAGCCACCGTGCCCGGCCCAACTTGTTTTCTGGCACTGCTTCTTCTATGTCTTCCTCTTCATCTGACACTGGTTTGGAAGCACTCATCTCTGTCAAGTCATCTTTTGTCAGTTCCTCTGGTGTGATATCAAATAGCTCCTGAATTTCCCCAGGATCTATATCTTGAAATCCTTCACCCACCCCACCTTGTTTTTGCCACATCCACAATCTCTTACATGATATCCTTGATTGACTCTGTCATAAATCCTGTGAAGTCACATACAACATCTGGACACAGTTTTCTCCACAGGCATTTATTGTTTTGAGCTTGATGCCTTTCACAGCTTTTTCTACAACAATAATGGCATCTTCAAGGGTGTAATCCTTCCAAACATGTATGATGTTCTCTCTATAGGGGTTTATTTCATAGCATTGACAATCTTTTTATAGAGTACCATGTTTAATCTGCCTTAAGGGTCCTTATGAACCCTTGATTTAGAGGCTGAATTCAAGATGTTGTGTTTGGGAAAAAGGAAGTCCCTTTCTGTCAAGGTGCCTTCTGACTTCAGTGACAAACCATCGATGGAGCCAAGCTAGGAAAAGGGTTCTCATTGCCCAGTCCTTCTTCCACAACCAAAAGTCTGCCAACCGGTGTTTATCTTTTCCCTTCAAGGCTTGGGGGTTGGCAGCTTTATATATAAAGGCAATCCTGATCATAAACCCAACTGCATTTGCACAAAACAGTTGTGTAGCCTATTCCTTCCTGCCTTAAATCCTGGTGTTCACTTATCTTCCTAATAAACGTTCTTCACAACATTTTTAGCCAGAGTAGGGCACTTTCATCTACATTTAAAACTCTGCTCAAGCAGATATACTTTCTCCTCAATGATTTTCTTAATGGCATCTGGGAACTCATCCGCTGCATCTTGGTCAGTGATAGCTGCTTCTCCTGTTATATTGACACTTTTTTAAAGCCGTACCTCTTTCTAAAGTTATCAAACCAGTTTTTGTAGACATTAAATTCCCCAGCATTAGATCTTTCACCTTCCTTTTGCTTTAAGTTGTCATATAATTTTACTTTTTAAAAATGCATATTATAGCCAATAGGTATGCCTTTCTTATAGCCATCCTGCACCCACATACAAGCCTCATTTTCAAGAGGTATTTTGCCAAAAAAAAAAAAAAAGTGCAAGGTTTTGGGCACCTCAATTACCCTGACTAGATCATTACACAGTCTACGAATGTAATAAACTATCACAGGTACTCCATAAATATGTATAAATATTATGCATCAATAAAATTTTTTTAAAAAATTTAAATAAAGGCTATTGATTTTTAAATGATGTGAAAGCATATGAAAATGTAAAACCATTCTAAAAATGAAAAAAAATTTAATTGCAAATCAATAATCTACCGTAAGATGATGGAAAAAGAAGAGCAACTTAAACGCAAAACAAATAGAAGGATATAATAAAGATTAGAGCAGAAATAAATGAAATAGAGAATAGAAAAACAATAGAGAAAAATCAATGAACACAAAAGTCAGTTACCTGAAAAGATTTTAAAGTTTCAAACTTTTAACTTGACTGGCACAGAAAAAGAGAGAGAAAACTCAAATTACTAAAACTAGGAATGAAGAGAGACTATTAATACCAATCCTACAGAAATAAAAATAATGATTAAAGAACACTATGAGGCTGGGTGTGGTGGCTTACACCTGTAATCCCAGCACTTTGGGAGGCCAACGTGGGTGGATCACTTGAGGTCGGGAATTCAAGACCAGCCTGACCAACATGGAGAAACCCCATCTCTACTACAAATAGAAAAAATTAGCTGGGCATGGTGGTGCATGCCTGTAATCCCAGCTACTCGGGAGGCTGAGGCAGAAGAATTGCTTGAACCTGGGAGGTGGAGATTACAGTGAGCCAAGATCGTGCCATTGCACTCCAGCCTGGGCAACAAGAGCAAAACTCTGTCTCTAAATAAATAAATAAATAAAAGAGCACTATGAACAACTATATGCGAACAAATTAGATACTATAGATAAAATGGAAAAATATTCAGAAAGACACAAACTACCAAAACTGACTCAAGAATAAATAGAAAATTTAAACAGACATATAGCGAGTAAAGACATTTTACTTGAGTAATAACAAAAATAACTGTGAAGAAAAGCCTAGGCCCAAATGTCTTTACTGCTGATTTTACTAAACATTTAAAGAAGTGATACTAGTTTTCCCAAACTCTTCCAAAATACAGAGGGGGAAAAACAACTTCCCAATTCATGCTATAAGGCCAGTACTAGCCAGACATCAAAATGAGACAAACACATCAGAAGAAAAAAAAACCCTGCAAACCAATAACTCATAAGTATGGATACAAACATCCTCAATAAAATACTATCAAACCAATCCAGCAACACATATAAGAAATTATACACCATAACCAAGTGATATTTATCCCAGGAAAGCAAGGTTAGTTGAATATCCAAAAATCAATTAATGTAGCATATTAATAGAATAAGAATAAAATCCACATGATCATCTCAATAAATGCAGAACTAAAATCTGAATAAATTCAAACCCTTTTATGATAAACACATTCCACAAATTAGGATTAGAAAGAAACTTCTTTAACCTGAAAAATGGCATCTATGAAAACCCAACTGCTAACATCTTACTTAAGGGTAAAAGACTGTATTCTCTTGATGTCTCATCTTGATATTTATACTCAACATTGTACTGGAGGTCTTATCCATGACAATTAAACAAGAAAAAGAAATAAAAGGCATCCAGATTGGAAAGGAAGAGGTAAAACTCTCTTTGCAGATGGTATAATCTTGTATATGAAAAAAACCTTAAAAGATACACTAAAAATATTAGAATAAATGAATTCAGGAAAATTGCAATATAAGATCGATATACAAAAATCAATTATATTTCTAAATACTTTCATTGAACATTTCAAAAAAATTAAGAATACAATTCTGTTTATAATAGCATCAAAAAAGAATACTTAGGAATAACTTCTACAGAAGTAGTACAAAAACCTATATTCTAAAAACCACAAAGCATTATGAAAAGAAATTAAAAGAATACCTAAATAAATGGAAAGATATCCAATGTTCATGGATAATTCCTATCAAAATCCCAGCTGGATTCTTTACTGAAATTGATAAGCAGATCCTAAAATTTGTATAGAAATACTAGGGACCCAACATAGCCAAACTACCTTGAAAAAGAAGAACCAAATTGGACAGTTCTTATTGTTTAACTCAGTATAAAACTACAGTAATCAAGATAGTGAGATACTGACATAAAATAGACATATATATGTATGTGTGTGTGTGTGTGTGTGTGTATATATATATATATATATATATATATCAGCAGAATAGAACTGAGAAATGAACCACTACATTTACAGTCAATTAATTTTAAACAAAAGTACCAACACAATTTAATGAGTAAAGAATAGTCTTCGGCCGGGTGCGGTGGCTCACGCCTGTAATCCCAGCACTCTGGGAGGCCGAGGCGGGTGGATCACGAGTTCAGGAGATAGAGACTATCCTGGTCAACCCCAGTCTCTACTGAAAATACAAAAAAAAATAGCCAGGCATGGTGGTGGGCACCTGTAGTCCTAGCTACTCAGGAGGCTGAGGCAGGAGAATGGTGTGAACCTGGGAGGTGGAACTTGCAGTAGGCCAAGATCGTGCCATTGCACTCCAGCCTGGGCAACAGAGCGAGATTCTGTCTCAAAAAAAAAAAAAAAAAGAATAGTCTTCAATAAATGGTACTGGGACAACTGGATATCCATATGCAAAATAATGAATTAAGACTCCTACCTCATACCATATACAAAAATTAGCTCCAAATGAAACAAAGTTTCAGGATACGAAATCAATGTACACAAATCAGTAGCACTGCTATACACCAACAGTGACCAAGCTGAGAAGCAAACCAAGAACTCAACCTCTTTTACAATAGTCGTAAAACTAACAAACAAACAAAATCTAGGCATATGGCTAACCAAGTAGGTGAAAGACCTCTACAAGGAGAACAGCAAAACACTGCTGAAAGAAATCACAGATGACACAAACAAATGGAAAAATATCCCATGCTCATGGATGGATAGAATCAATATTGTGAAAATGACCATACTGCCAAATGCAATCTACAAATTCAATGCAATTCCCATCAAAATACCATCATCATTCTTCACAGAACTAGAAAAAAGCAATCCTAAAATTAATATGGAACCCAAAAAGAGCCCACATAGCCCAAGCAAGACTAAGCAAAGAGAACAAATCCAGAGACATCACATTTACCCAACTTCAAACTATACTATACAGCTATAGTCACCAAAACAGCATGATACTCATATAAAAATAGGCACAGGCCGGGCGCGGTGGCTCAAGCCTGTAATCCCAGCACTTTGGGAGGCCGAGACGGGCGGATCACGAGGTCAGGAGATCCAGACCATCCTGGCTAACACGGTGAAACCCCGTCTCTATTAAAAAACTACAAAAAACTAGCCGGGTGAGGTGGCGGCGCCTGTAGTCCTAGCTACCCGGGAGGCTGAGGCAGGAGAATGGCGTGAACCCGGGAGGCGGAGCTTGCAGTGAGCTGAGATCCGGCCACAGCACTCCAGCCTGGGCGACAGAGCGAGACTCCGTCTCAAAAAAAAAAAAAAAAATAGGCACATAGGCCAACGGAACAGAATAGAGAACCCAGAAATGAAGCCAAATACTTACAGCCAACTGATCTTTGACAAGGCAAACAAAAACATAAAGTGGGGAAAGGACACCCTATTCAACAAATGGTGCTAGGATAACTGCCAAGCCACATGTAGAAGAATAATACTGGATCATCATCTCTTACCTTATACAAAAATCAACCCAAGATGGATCAAAGATTTAAATCTACGACCTGAAAAAATAAAAATTCTAGAAGATAGTATCAGAAAAACCTTTCTAGACGTTGGCTTAGGTAAAAAATTCATGACTAAGAACCCAAGAGCAAATGCAACAAAATCAAAGATAAATAGATGGAATTTAATTAAACTAAAAAGCCTCTGCACCACAAAAGAAATAATCAGTAGAGTAAACAGATAACCCACAGAGTGGGAGAAAATCTTTGCAAACTATGCCTGTGACAAAGGACCAATATCCAGAATCTACAAGGAACTCAAACAAATCAGCAAGAAAAAAAACAAATAATCCCATAAAAAAGTTGTCTATGGACATGAATAGACAGTTCTGAAAAGAAGATATACAAATGGCCAACGAACCTATAAAAAAAAATGCTTAACATCACTAATGATCAGGGAAATGCAAATCAAAACCACAATGTGATACCACCCTACTCCTGCAAGAATGGCCGTAATTTTAAAATAAAAACTAATAGATGTTGGCATGGAAGTGGTGAAAAGGGAACACTTTTACACTGTTGGTGGGAATGTAAACTAGTTCAACCACTATGGAAAACAGTATGGAGATTTTGTAAAGAATTAAAGGTAGATCTACCATTTGATCCAGCAGTCCCACTACGGGGTATCTAACCAGAGGAAAAGAAGTCATTACATAGAAAAGATACTTGCACACACGTTTACAGCAGCACAATTCACAATTGCAAAAATATGGAAGCAGCCCAAATGCCCATCAGTCAGTGAGTGGATAAAGAAAATGTTTTATAGATATAAAATCTATAATATATATATTTGATATATATAAATATATATAATGTGTATTATATATATAGGAATAGTACTCAGCCATAAAAAGGAATGAAACAATGGCATTCGCTGCAACCTGGATGGAGTTGGAGACCATTATTCTATGTGAGGTAAGTCAGGAATGGAAAACCAAACATCGTATGTTCTCATTTATAAGTGGGAGCTAAGCTATGAGGATGCAAAAACATAAGAATGATACAATGAACTTAGGGACTCAGGGGGAAGGGTGGGAGGAGAGTGAGGGATAAAAGTATACATTGGGTACAGTGTACACTGCTTGCGTGATGGGTGCACCAAAATCTCAGAAATCACCCCTAAAGAATGTATTCATGTAATCAAACACCACCTGTTCCCCCAATAAAACCTATTGAAATAAAAAAAATAGTAATAGGCCAGGCTCGGTGGCTCACACCTGTAATCCCAACACTTTGGGAGACTGAGGCAGACGGATCATCTGAGGTTGGAAGCTCGAGACCAGCCTGACCCCCATGGAGAAATCCCATCTCTACTAAAAGTACAAAAAAATTAGCCGAGGGTGGTGACACATGCCTGTAATCCCAGCTACTTGGAAGGCTGAGGCAGGAGAATCACTTGAACTCAGGAGGCGGAGGTTGCAGCGAATGGAGATCACACCATTGTACTCCAGCCTGGGCAACAAGAGTGAAACTGCATCTCAAAAAATAATAATAAATAATAATAATAAATAAAACCTCAAAAAAATACAATTGTAAGTAGAGAAATAAACTCATAAAATATGGGCAAAGAATATGAACAGAAATTTCTCCATACAATGGAATATTATTTGGCAATAAAAAAGAGTGAGGTACTGATTCGTGCTACATGAATGAACCTTGAGAAGTCATGTATAAGAAGCCAGTCATAAAGTCTTCATATTGTATGATTCCATTTACATGGAAGATGCAGAATAGGCAAATCCATAGACAGAAAGTAGGCTAGTGCTTGTCTAGGGCTGGGCATGCTAGTGAGGGGAATAAGGCGTTTCTCCAAATGGGTATGGAATCTCTTTTTCAGCTGATTAAAAATCTTCTAAAATTTATTTGGTGACAGTTGTACAAAGCTAAGAATATCCTAAAAATCACTGAATTGCACACTTTAAAAGGGTGAATTGTATTGTATGCAAATTACATTGCAATAAAATTTTAAGTTTTGCAAGTCTTAGCTGACCAACCACCTTGCAGCCTCTAAGAATCTGGAGAAACCAAGACAAATGTTAGAGATAAAAAAGAAGATCAAATGAGAGAATTTCCCCCATGGGTATAAGGTGGGGTCACCTTTCCTTCACTTCAAGGTCAGTGAGAGACCACTTCAGAAGCTTGATATGAATCCCTGGGGTGTACAGTGGCATAGACCTGAAAAATCTAACAAGCAGGAAACTGGAGGCAGCAAGAGAGAGCTAGGCTAGGATGAACCTGCACTTCTACCAACAATGGGTCCAAGGCCCTGCTTTCTGGGAAGGTTGTCAGTACATAAGAGTCATTTAGGAGTGCCTTAGATCCTGCCTGAGGACTGCATAGAGGGACAGAATTGTTCTATGGGCTATCCAAAGGCTGAGGGAGGAATCATGAGCGCATAGAGAGAGGATATATGCACCTTCAGGAAGGGAACTACTCAGGTGAAAGCCAACTTGAGACATCTACCTCGTCCACCTTCAAACACGGTGCCAGCCACGGCTGAGATTACAGCAAGGGGATGAAGCAGTTCTGGTGGGCACAAAATTTAAGAGTGCACAAAAAAAGTCAGTAATCAAGATAAATAGTATTTTGATACAATATTTTAAAAATTAAAATTAAGGTAAAAACATCCATGATGAACAAAATATCAAAATGTTAAATAAAGCTAGGATCAATAATGGTGCTGCACCAATCTGTAATGGAACCTGAGGCAAAGGAAAAACACGTGTGTCCTATACACAGGCACACCTCTAAATGATTGCGGGTTCAGTTCCAGCCATGTCAATAGAGCAACTATTGCAATAAAGCAAGTCACATACAGTTTTTGGTTTCGCAGTGCATATAAAAATTATGTTTATGTTTATACTTAATAGACTAGTATGCTGTAGTATGCTAGTCTATTCATGTATACATGTAATAGACTAGCCTCAGTATATTCTAAGTATATACTATACTAGTCTACTAAGTGTGCAATAGCTTCATGTCTAAAAAGCAATGTGCATACTTTAATTTTAAAAATGCTTTACGCTAAAAAATGTTAAAAATCATCTGAGCCTTCAGTGAGTCATCATCTTTTTGCTGTTGGAGGATCTTGCCTCAACACTGGTGGCTGCTGACTGATCTGTGTAGTGGTTGCCGAAGGGTGGGGTGGCTGTGGCAATTTCTTAAAATAAGACAGTGAAATTTGCCACATTCATTGACTTTTCCTTTCACAAAAGATTTCCCTGTAGCATATGTGGTTTCATAGAATTTTACTCACAGAACTTCTTTCAAAATTAAAGTCAGTTCTCTCACACCCTACTGCTGCTTTATCAGTTAATTTTATGTAATATTCTAAATATCTTGTTGTCATTTCAATAACGTTCTCAGCATCTTCACCAGGAGTAGATTCCATTTCAAGAAACCACTTTCTTTGCTCATCCATAAGAAGCAACTCCTTATCCATTCAAGTTTGACAGAAGGATTGCAGAAATTCACTATCATTATCATCAGGCCCAACTTCAAATTCTAATTCACTTACTATTTTCACCACACTTGCAGTGACTCCCTCCACTGAAGTCTTCAACCTCTCAAAGTCACCCATGAGGGGTGGAATCAACTTCTTTCCAACTCCTGCTAATGTTGATATTTTGACCTCCTCGTATGAATCATGAATGTTCTTAATGGCATCTAGAATGACAAATCTTTTCCAGCAGGGTTTCAATTTATTTTGTCCAGATCCATCAGAGGAATCACTATCTCTGGCAGCTATTAACCTTACAAAATGTATTTCTTTTTTTTTTTTGAGACGGAGTCTCGCTCTGTCCCCCTGGCTGGAGTGCAGTGGTGCGATCTCGGCTCACTGCAAGCTACGCCTTCCGAGTTCAGGCCATTCTCCTGCCTGAGCCTCCTGAGTAGCTGGGACTACAGGCGCCTGCCACGGCGCCCGGCTAATATTTTTGTATTTTTAGTAGAGACGGGGTTTCACCGTGTTAGCCAGGATGGTCTTGATCTCCTGACCTTGTGATCCACCCACCTTGGCCAAAATGTATTTCTTAAATAATAAGACTTGGAAATCAAAATTACTCTTTGACTCACGGGCTGTAGAATGGATATTGTGTTGGCAGGCATGAAAACAACATGCCTTGAACTTCTTGTACATCTTCATCAGAGCTATCAGGTGACCAGGTGTGCTGTCAATGAGCAGTAATATTTTGAAAGTAATCTTTTCTTCTGAGCAGTAGGTTCTAATTGTGGGCTTAAAATATTCAGTAAGTCCTGCTGTAAACAGATCCAGGTTTTGTTGTTCCATTTTTAGAGCATAGGCAGAGGAGATTTAGTATAATTTTTAAGGGTCTTAGAATTTTCAGAATGGTAAGTGAGCATTGGTTTCAACTTTAAGTCACCAGCTACATTAGCCCCTAACAAGGGTTTGAAGATTTGAAGCCACATATTGACTTCCCCTCTCTAGCTATGAAAGTCCTGGATGGCATCTTCTTCCAATAGAAGGTTGTTTCGTCTACACTGAAAATCTGTTGTTCAGGCTTGGCCATCTTCATCAATGATCTTAGCTAGATCTTCTGGATAACTTGCTGCAGCTTCTACATCAACATTTGCAGCTTCACCTTGCACTTTTATGTTATAGAGATAGCTTCTTTCTTTAAATCTCATAGCCAACTTCTACCAGCTTCAAACTTTTCTTCTGCAGCTTTCTCACCTCTTTCAGGCCTTATAGAACTGAGGAGAGTTAGAGCTTTACTCTGGATGAGGCTCTGGCTTAAGGGAATGTTGTGGCTGATTTGATCTTCTATCTGGACCACTAAAACTTCCTCCATATGAGCTATAAGAATGTTTTATTGTGTTCACTGGAGTAGCACTTTTAATTTCCTTCAAGAACTTTTCCTATGGATTACCACTTGGCTAACTGATGCAAGAGGCCTGGCTTTCCACTTATTTCTGCTTTCAACCTGCCTTTCTCACTAAGCTTAATAACTTCTAGCTTATTATTTGGAGTGAGAGTTGTGTGACTCTTCCTTTCTCTGGAACTCTTGAAAGACATTGTAGAGTTATTGACTGGCCTAATTTCAATATTGCTGTTGTCTCAGGGAACAGTCAGTGGGACAATCAGAACACACACATTTATTAAGTTCACTGGTCTTCTGTGGGTACAGTTCATGGAGCCCCAAAACAATGACAATAGTAACATGAAGGATCACTTATCACAGATCATCATAACAGATCTAATAATCATCTAAAAGTTTGAAATATTGCAAGAATTGCCGAAACGTGACCCAAAAACATGAAGTGATCACATGCTGTTGGAAAAATGGTGCCAACAGACTTGCTTGATGCGGGGTTGCCACAAACCTTCCATTTGTAAAACAAATATGATATCTTTAAAGCACAATAAAGCAAAGGGCAATAAAATGAGATATGCCTGTATATATGTTTAATGTACGTTTTTAATGTTTTTTTCAGAACATTAACACTGTTGAAAAATATGAAAAAATTAGTTATTGAAACCACATTACTTTAAATTTAAATATTTTATTTATATCCCAAATAGTTATTTTAATTCACCAGCCTTAATGAACACAAACTTATCAATATTTTCAAAATCAACTTCTTCACTCATCTCATTTTTAATTGAGAGTATTGCTGTGCTTGACAATTTCTCTTGACTAAGCAATAACGCAAAATAATTTTTAAATTAATTTCAACTTATTCTGTCTTTAAAATTTTGACATATTGTTCATTGTGGATTTTTGCATTAATTTTAGTTCTTTAAAATTTTGCATTAAAATGTTATTTTGTTTACAATTTTGGGGGCCCCTTAAATTTTATGTCCTAACCCTGGCTCTGATGTTAGACATGTCCATACTTGGTAGGTAAGACCTCTCCTGATATCTTCACTCTCCCCTCTCTTCCCTGCTTTTCCTGAAATGGTCAGAAACTTGGTTATCACACTGAGGAAGGTGGATAGAAAGATTGGTGTAAGTGCTAAGTTGAGAAATCTTGGAGAATGCAGTTAGCTCCTGTATTATCTTAGAGTTCTCCAGAGAAGCAGAACCAACAGTAGACAGGTAGGTACGTAGGTAGGTAGGTAGGCAGATAGGCAGACAGACAGATACACACACACAGCCATGTGTCACTTAATGATGAGGTTGGTTCTGAGAAATGAATCATTAGGCAATTTCATCATTGTGCGAACATCACAGAGTATACTTACAGAAACCTAGATGGCATAGCCTACTGTACACCCAGGCTATATGGTACAGCCTATTGCTCCCAGGCTGCAAACTTGCACAGCTCATTACTATACTAAATACTGTGGGCAATTGGAACACAATGGCAAGTATTTGTATGTCTATACATAGAAAAGGTATGGTAAAAATACCGTATTACAATCTTTTGGACCTGCCATTGTACTTCACACTGTCACTGACCAATATATCATAATGTGAGACATGACTCTGTGTGTGTGTGTGTGTATATATATACACACATATATATAAAATATACATGTAATGAAACTTCTCAGCCTTTATAATCCCATGAGCCAAAACCTTATAATAATTTTATATATCTTTATATATCTAATATATATCATATGCACCCTATGTATACATCTATATGTCCTATAAATATACACACACACATGCTAGATACAGATATAGATTATAAGGGTTTGGCTCATGTGATATGGGGGACAAAAAGTCCCACAATCTGCAGGCTGCAAGCTGGAGGCCCAAGAAAGCCAGCAGTGTAGTTCCAAAGCCCAAAGGCCTGAGAACCAGCAAAGCCAAGGGTATAGGTCCCAGTCCGAAGTCCCAAGAACATCAATGTCCAAGAGCAGGGTATGACGGATGTCCCAGCTCAAAAAGAAAGCAAAGTTCCCCTCCACTCCCCTACCCTTCTCTTCTGTCCTCCAAAGAGAGTAAAATTCCTTTACTTTTTTGTTCTATGTAGGCCCTCAAAAGATTGGATGATGCCTATTGGCCTTGGTGAGGGCAGTGTTCTTTACTCAGTCTACTGATTCAAATGCTAATCTCTTCCAGTAACATCCTCACAAGTATGCTGAGAAATAATGTTTTACCAGATAACTGGGCATCCCTTAGCCCAGTCAAGCTGATACATAAAATTAACTATCACAGACCATTTTTCTTGGAACAAGTCTGAGCTAAAGAAGAAGAGAAGCTTTACCGAAACATAGTTGGAGATTTGACTACTTCATCTTAACTGCTAAGATGCAACTGATTCTGTGACTTGATATCACCAAATTGTTTTTCTTATCTGAGAGTAACCAAAAAATTTGAGGCCTGCCCTAGATTTTATCCAAGAGTCAGGAAAGTAGCTCCCCAGAGCAGATTTGAGCCCGGAGCTGGGATTGGGGCCACCAATACGTTGCTTTGGGCTACACCTGAGAAGTCATTTTTTTTTTTTAATTCACTGTGTTGGGTATATAAGGTTCCCACTCCAGAGAGCAGTCCTGTAAAAGCAAAGAATATGATCACAGTGACTCTCTAGCACGTAATGTTTTCATTCTTCTCAAACTTCTGAATTTAGGTAGACCAGATTTCATTGTCTGAAAGATGTGCTATTTTTCAACACTATTTCCACCACTGCAATAAAACATTTAATTTTCTTGTCCCTTTACAATGAGGGATCCATAATGCTATTTCTGCACATACTGAAGTTTGAGCTATTCATTTCTTCTTCTGACCTTTTAATCAAAAGCTAAGAATAGGGCCTTCTCTAAACTGACAATATCACTCTAATAGAATGAATTTTAAAATCCAGAAATCCCTCCAGCTACTTTCTTTTCCCCTTCCCCAATTACGATGTTTCCTTTTCAATCTCATTCAACATTATCTTAGTTTTAATATCTTCCCTTTCAAGTATATTCCACAGTAATTTCCTAGGGGAATGTTGAGTCTGTTGTATTACATATCTCTATTAGCTTTTAAGTCTCTCTTTACCAGGAACACTTCTAGTGCAATAACCCAATTATTTCAAGGAAGCTTGGAAAAGGAAAAGCTAGCAGAGAAGACAATTATGTTTGTGTGAAGTGGAGTTAGTGTAACTGGCTTGAAAGTTTCGTGACAAAGGAGGGCTGACTCTAGTCCTTAGGGAGTTTAAGAAATAGAAACTAAAAAGGGTGGCTGCTGAAGTTTGCAAAGTTCACTCACCTTCTATGCCATGAGTATTGCCATAGGCTATAGCATGTTGACAATCATTATTGTCAGGAAGCCAATGGAAAGGTTTTAACCCCAAGCATAGTTTACCCAGGGATGGCATATTCACAAGCCAACAGGAACCCCAGAGGCCAAGTCAGTGCATGAAGCTGGCTGGGTCTAAGAAAGCTCAGAATGTTAAAAACATAGGAATGGCCTTTATTTTCACATAAAAATATGCTCTCTCTTACTTCTTCAAATACGCAGCCCCTTTGGTCTTTTTCCATTTTTGATAGGATTATGCTACTTTCTCTTAATGCTTCTATAAGAAAAATAACAAGGTGAGTGTGATGATAAACAGCAATTTACAATGTCGGGTAGAAAACAGAGAATAATAAGGACTAGGAAGGACAAGAGAGTGCCTCCAGTGGGGCAGCTGCCACCCAGCACCAGCCTTGCTGAAGTGATATCATTTGTCTGGGGTGATACCCAAGGGTTGCTGCCTCATGCTGAGGAAATCAAGGACGTGGACACACAGGAGTGAGATTAAGAGGGGAGGTTTAATAGGTGAAAGAAAGAGAAGAACTCCGCAGCAGAAAGGGGTCCTGGAGAAGGCAGTGGAATGCAAGGGGTTTTATAGATGAGCTCGAGGAGGTGGTGTCTGATTTACATAGGGCATGAAAGATTGGTTGGACCAGCTGTGCCATTTGCATAGGGCACAAAAAACTGGTTAGGGCTAGGTGTGCCATTTGCATAGGATGTGAAAATCTGGCCACCCCACACCCTAATGTTTTATTATGCAGATGGGCTCTCTGCTTGGCCAATGCTATGTTACCTGTTTCTTTACTGTACACGTGGTGACAAAGAAAAGGGAAGATGGATCCTCCATGTTGAACATACCTCACCCCCAGGTGGCCTTTTCTATTGGCACAGCTGCTGACATTCACCCACACAAGCCTCCAGCTTATTTTATGTCTGCAGCTCCATCTTTCAGGCTACTCTTTATCAGAAAGGAAATTATTTCAGGGCTTCTTTTTTGTTAAAAAGGGAAATTCCGCTGGGGGCTCTTTTACCCTCACTGCCCAAATAATTTCTTTCTGGCTCCTATATCATTGTTACTATGTGGGAACATTGGCTTCTGTAGTCAAGTATTTCTATTACCAATAATCCGTATATTTACGTCTTCCATCCACTCCTAAATGTTGGTTCTTCTTTTTTAAAAAACACTTTACAGGCCCATACTCATGGATTAAAATAACCCTGTCTACAGGATCTACAGGTTGGATTTTACCAGAGTAGTAAAAGTTTGTGAGATCTACTATACACCGTCAGAAATTTTGTCATGTTCAGCTAAATATTTGCATGAATAAAGTACCTAAAGGATCTTCCATTTAATTCTCTTTTGATTTGAAAGATATAACCACATATACACACATATATACAGACATCATATATATATAAAATAAATTCAGGCTAACCCCATATTGGGCAGGAGACTCAATAAGCCTGGTTCAATCATTCAGCCCCAGCTGCCTCACACCCAGGGGTACACTCATGAGAGAAGCAGCTCAGTTACAAATCAACACCTGCAATTCAAAGTGAGTTTTGATTTGGGATTCATATTTGAAACCATTCTTTATCTTCTTGTTTTTTGTTTTGTTTTGAGACAGAGTTTCACTCTTGTCACCCAGGGTGGGTGCAATGGTACTATCCCAGCTCAGTGCAACCTCCACCTCCTGGGTTCAAGCGATTCTCCTACCTCAGCCTTCCAAGTAGCTGGGACTACAGGCACCTGCCACCACGCCCAGCTGATTTTTGTATTTTTAGTAGAGAGGGAGTTTCACCATGTTGGCCAGGCTTGTCTTGAACTCCTGACCTCAGGTGATCCACTCCTCTGGCTGGCCTCCCCAAGTGCTGGGATTACAGGTATGAGCCACCACACCTGGCCATAACTTTTATTTTGGGCCATCCAAATATGCCCTCCAAACTTCATATTCATATGAAGTGTTCAGATACATCAGACATCAGGTCGGGCACAGTGGTTCACACCTGTAATCCCAGTGCTTAGGGAGGCAGAGGCCGGAGGATCACTTCAGCCCAGAAGTTTGAGATCAGCCTGGGAAACACGGTGAGACCCTATCTCTACAAAAATATTTAAAAATTAGCCAGGCACGGAAGCGCACACCTGTAGTCCTAGCTGTTTGGGAGGCAGAGGCGTGGAGATCTCTTGAGCCCAGGAGTTTGAGGCTACAGTGAGCTATGATCACATCACTGCACTCCAGCCTAGGTGTCAGAGCAAGACCCTTTCTCAAAAAAGGAAAAAAAAATCAGAAATCTCATTGTTTTAAAAAGATTTTCCATGGAAGAACAATGACATCATGTTTAGTTGTATGTGACCTGAGGACGAGTCGTCTGGGGACAGCAGGGTGTTGCCTCAGAATCTCATAAGGCAATAAGGTAGAGGCTGTAGTGAGCTGTGATCATGCCACAGCACTCCAGCCTGGGTGACAGAGTGAGACCCTGTCTTGGAAAAAAAAAAAAAAAAAAAAGAGAGAGAGAGACAGAATTTTACAACTTTACTGAAACTTTCGAGATTGATAATCACTGATAATCCTGTTAGATTAGATTTGTTAGCAGTGTTTAAATACTTGGGAAAATTGCTACTTTGTTTAGACATTTTAAAAGCTTTTAAAATAAAAAGGGATATATTATCTTTATAAGTAATGTTTAAAAGACTTAAAAGAATTGTATTAACTGGGTTAAACAGGATTACTCGATAAATAAAAATACAAGACATAAATTGAACATAAAAGTTTAGAGAAAAACTAAGCTTCTGAATTTGTAACATTAATAAATCAACTATTTATTTTAAAACCCCAATTAGTACCAAATAACTCTGAAGGATAATAGATATGTTGGTCTGTCTTAGAATAGGAGCTTCCGGAAACCATCACCCTAATTTTTATCATGAGCTGTGTGACCTGGGATTAAGTTACTCTATCTCTATGGTCCTGAAGTTTTCTCTTCATTTATAAAATAAAGGCAGTGGCCTAGCTAGTCCCTAAGGCACCTTCCAGATCTAACATTTCAGAATTCCCAGGCCGCCTGTTCCATTTGCCATTGGTTCTGACATGCTGCTGATTTGACAGGTTGCTCAGGAAGGCTGCCCCACCTTGATAAGAATCCGGTTTGGCTGTTCTCCAGGGAATCTTTTAGTTTATGGCTTTTGATAGCATCCTACTTACTTGTTTATTTTTAAGCCTTAAGAAAATGCTTCCTTCCCCAAACCCAGCTAGGACAATAAGACAAACCATAAACAGGGACAGTCTCATGTGCATAACTTTCTGACTCTTCTTTGCCCATCTTGTTCAAGAAAAGAGCCCTATCTTGACCTAGACTTTCTGAATCTGAAAACCAATGATTTATTTCACCTTGTTCACACGATGTCAAAATACCGGTCAAGAAAGTTCTCAACTCAGTCAGATCAAAGAAGTTGAACAATTCCAACAGTTCAAGAAGATTCTAATGACCTTGCAGGTGAAGCAACCAGCTGCTTGTCTTTTTGGCTGGTTATTAGCTGAGGCAGCTCTTCCAGCAGGTAGTATTGACCATGGGCAAAACTATGATGTCAGAGAGGTTATTCCCATGTGCTGATGGCATCTCCCACTTCTTAGGGGGTTCCTCTCAAATCTTTCCTTGGCAGTTTTGTTGGCCTCCATCAGTCCCTTCAGTTGTATTCCAATCTCATTGATTTTGCCCTGGGGCAGTTCTCACGGCCACCATGTTTTAACTGTATGACCCACTGAATAGACGGTGTACTTCCTAACTCCATGAACTACAAAGTCACTGCCCCCCAGGCATGTGCAATGACACTTTGGGCAACCTTGGACAAGTTTGACTTCTCTGAGCTCCAGTTTCTTCTAAAAAGGGGTAGTAATATCTCTTTCACTTGATAGCTTGAGGATAGCTTTAATCTAATTAGATAGAGTATATAAAGAACTTAGCACAAAGTAAGCACTCAATAAATGGCATCTCAATAATTATTAATAACTCGTAAATTTGAAAGATCTTCAACATATATGTGGAATTTCCATCAGAAAAAAGTCACTTACCATCCAGTAAGGCTGCTCCTATGGCAGCACTGTGGGAAGGAGCTGAGTCATCACTACCTAGTTAGATACTGAGGTTGACAGATAGGGAATCATGGTGCCTCTTGGGAGAGCAGAGGTGGGGTCATTTCATCCTAAATAACCACAGTTTTCTTAACCATAAAACAAAGATCATTATAATATCGACTTTGTAGAGTTGGCCTGAATATTAAATGAGATAATTACATAAAAGACCCTGACACATTGGAAGAGCTTGATAAATGTTAGGAATGATTACAATGTAAGCGCCAGGCGAGCACAGTGGCTCATGCCTGTAATCCCAGTACTTCAGGAGGCTGAGGCAGGCAGATCGCTTGAGCTCATGAGTTCGAGACCAGCCTGGGGAACATGGTGAAACCCCATTTCTATACAAAAGAAAATATAAAAATTAGCTGGGCGTGGTAGTGTGTGCCTATAGTCCCAGCTACTCAGGAGGCTGAGGTGGGAAGATCACTAGAGCCCAGGAGGCAGAAGTTGCAGTGAGCCAAGGTCATACTACTGCACTCCAGACTGGGTGATAGAGCCAGACCTTGTCTAAAAAAAGAAAAAAAAAAAAAAGAAGTTCCTTGAGTTCTGGCTTGTTTTCTAACACATCCAGCATTATAAATAGTTCCATGTGGCTGCTCAATAATCACTTGTTGAATATATGATTAATATCATCATTGTTACCATTGGGAAATTAAACAAGAAAAATCAGTTCTTAATGGAGAAGACTATGTTTCTGTGTGGACACAATGCAGGGTTTTTAGGAGTATCCTTAGGAAAAAGCAAAGGATTTGTAAAACCTAATTCGGGAGTGAGAATGCAGTCCCAGAAGATGTATAGAAAGGTGGAGGCTTAGTTAGCAAACTCCACAATGTAAACAAAGAACTTGTGCTAGCAGAGGGATTGGTGGTTTTAATGAAAGCTAGGAGGTTGGAGACAAATGTGACTGTTGAAGAGGCGGCTTCTGCCCCTCCCGTCTTATGTGTCTTCAGTATGGAAGCAGATGCATCAGGCTGTCAGTGTGATGACAGTAACCACTGAAGTCAACCAACTACCCTGTCTTGTCCTGAAATTGGCTCTCAAAGCAGCCTTTTGTTTGTAATTCTTGGTTGCAAATGAGAAATGTTCAGGCAGGTTTACCTTACACAATGATTTTTAAAACTTTTATAAATTGGTTGCTAGTATTTATCAATCAGGAAATGGTTCCTATAAATCTGAATCTCCAACTTCTGAAAAATCAAAGGTCTGGCCACATCAAACCCTGAATAGCAAGAATTAGGTGGAGATTATATTGGCTGCATATTTTAGAAGGGGAATAGAGTCCCCTGTTCAGCCCACTCCCAACAACTCCCTTTAACCTCACACACCTGCTCAATTCATTTCTTTACCTACCCGGTTTCATAGGCATTTTCAGTTTTCTACCCCTCCAGAGAGCCAACGTGCTAATTAGCTGATAGAGTATGTCGACTGTTATGTTTCTTGCTCCAAATTAGTGAATTGTTACTTAGGCTTTTGCATTTGTGTCTTGTCAGTTTGACTAGTGTGAGTCACTTTGGGCCTCTTCACCTCTGAACACACAAACCAAAATCAAATGTATGGACCTGCTCAGACTGAGGCTCAGGCTCTGCCTCACTTCCCAAAGAGATCCACGCTCAGCTGACACTGACTATTCTCTGATTAGCACTCTTCGACTTACCAGTTGTCTTCATGGATTCCTCAAAGCACAGAGAACAAACTGTCAAACATGTCTGAAGGGCAGGAGAACCATTCACCAGCTGAGTTGCAAATAAGACGCTGACCCAGTTAATCTGTGAACCTACTGCAGATGCTTGGGAAAGCTCTGTTGGTTTATGATTGTCCTTGAAGGACTCAGCCTTAGATGTCACCTCTTTGTCTTGCACATAACAAAGGCCAATGGAAATTGCTATCGACAGACTCATTCCTGCCTTGGTTCCCTTGCCATCTCTTTGTGGCTTCCTTCATTAGCTCTTTTTTCTTCTCAGAGAAAGTCCACGACCTTGGAGGTTTGCACTTCCTTTCTGAATCTGCACCATCACTGCTGTAATGGAATGAAGGTGTCTTTCTGCAACCCCAGGATCTGTGGCCAAACAGAAACCACAGATGCCCTCTCGGCTTGTCGCCTATCCTTCTTGTTTCATCTCAGCTGGAAAGGGTCTTTGCAATTCACACTTTTTTTTTTTTTTCCTCTTCTCACATCAGAGCAAAAGCAAACATTAATTTAAAGAGCATCTTTTTATAATAAGAAAAACCTTCAACTTTCAACACAACCAGAAAGGAAGCCATTTGTCTATGCCGAGAATGAGCTATCAGCATGCATTCAGTATTACTTCCCCACTGGGGGTGACAGATACACACTGAGCCATCTGTACTTCTCCACCAGTTCTCTGGACCAATGTTTGGCATTTGCAAGTCACATTAGGAGGATTATTTGTGGCCAGACAGTGAAGCTAACAGGTTTAAGGACAGACTAAACCCTTGGCTTCATTACTGTTGCTCCAACCACTACAGTGACTAGCCCAGACATTCATGCAACTTCACAGGCAAAATATCTCAGTCACTTCTCTTTTTCTTTACAGTAAGAAAATAAACATTGAGGCCAGGCGTGGTGGCTCCCAGCACTTCGGGAGGCCAAGGAGAGCGCATCATTTGAGGTCAGGAGTTCAAGACTAGCCTGGCCAAATGGTGAAACCCTGTCTCTACTAAAAATATAAACATTAGTTGGGCATGGTGGCACATGCTAGTAATCCCAGCTACTCAGAAGACAGAAGCAGAAGAATCCCTTTCACCCGGGAGGCGGAGTTTGCAGTGAGCTGAGATGGCACCACTGCACTCCAACCTGGGAGACACAGCGAGACTCTGCCTCAAAAAAAAAAAAAGAAAGAAAGAAAGAAAAAAATATTGAAAATTATATACTCTTCTTTGGGAATGTGTAGAAAATAACCTTGTATTGTATTCTACATGTAAGAGGCAGAAATGTCTGCAGTGTCTACTGCTATGTTAATAGATTTTTCTGACAATGTCAGGTTGATTATCCACCTAAGGTATGGTCTACAAATCTGTTTACTGCTCATCCCTCCCCAAAGAAGCCTAAGAATAAAAGGAGCTTGAAGAAAGCAGCTCTCAACAGCCTCAGGGAACTGTTATACTTTGTTTACATTTCTATGGCTCTTCCTGAGTTCCCATGTGTGAAGTCTTTATTTCTTAGAAATGCTTGGGACACAGCCATTACCTTATTTTCTCAAAAGGCTCAAGATCAAGAAGCTTAAAATCAAGGAACTTGTAGTTAAAAGGAAGTTGGAACTTTTCTCTGAGCCCTTGTGACCCTGAGGTCCATAAAGGAGTTCAATGTCCATCTGTCTGAAAGGTAAGAATTTAAATGTCTTTGACTTCAGAAAATTGGATGCACCTTCACATCTTTTCATAAGTAACTTCACAGCTGTAGAAACCTCTAAAGAGAGATGTTTCCCTTCTCGTCAAAATGTCCACACAAAGGTTCTTCTTCCATGGTTTGAAATTTCTCAAATCTTCACCTTTCCATTTGAAAGTGAGTATGACCAGGTTATCCAAAAACAGGGAAGCATATGGGTAGGACCACTCAGACTGGATCCCCACTTTCCAGTGTGAGCCCGAAATAGCCGAGACAGGTCTCAGTTAATTTAGAAAGTTTATTTTGCCAAGGTTGAGGATGTGCGCCTGTGACACAGCCTCAGGAGGTCCTGATGACGTGTGCCCAAGGTGGTCAGAACACAGTTTGGTTTTATACGTTTTAGGGAGACATGAAACATCAATCAAGGTATGAAAGATGAACATTGGTTCAGTCTGGAAAGGTGGGACAACTTGAAGCAGGAAGGGGGCTTCCAGGTCATAGGCAGATGACAGACAGATGGTTGCATTCTTTTGAGTTTCTGATTAGCCTCTCCAAAGAAGGCAATCAGATACGCATTTATCTCAGTGAGCAGAGGGGTGACTTTGAATAGAATGGAAGGCAGGTTCCCAGCTTGAATTTTCTCTTTAGCTTGGTGATTTGGGGGCCCCAAGATTTATTTTCCTTTCACACCAGGATAAGACAAGGGAGTGTCTCTTAAAACTAGAAAGAGCTAGCTTGGTAGCAAATAGAAGATTTAAACTCTAGAAATAAAGTAGGTGCTCAAATCAATAGAAATGAATGATTGAAATAATAACCAAGCCAACTAACAAACAGGTGAACAAGTAAACATCTGGAACTCCGGATTCCAGGAAAAGCAGGTGGAAAACCATCAATCCCAAAGGGTTTTCATCTTTTGTCCTCCACACTCAGAGTCCCGCACAGATGAACAACTTCAGGTGTCTGACCATTCCCATTTCTATTGCCAGCTGTGAATCCACCTTTCTCTCCCACACCAAGAAGCTTATGTCTGTGTTACGGTCTCGCCAATGCACCACAATGTAGCAGTGTCTCATTGCCTGAGGTAGTACCCGGAGTTCTTTGTCTCACGACAAGAAAGTTAAGGAGCATGGACACCAAGGATGAGGTTGGAGCAAAGTTTAAAAAGCAAAACAAGAAATTTCTCCGCTGCAAAGAGGAGACCTGGAAGAGGGCTGCTGTTTTTACAGTTGAATGCAAAGGCTTTATAAGAAACTGATGAGGGCTGAGCATCTTATTTGCATAAGGCACACATTTCTGGTAGCTCCACCCCATCCTCCTAGTGTCCATGCAGGCCCTTAGCTTGAGTTACTCCATATTGCTTTGTTCCCCTTACTGCACATGTCTCAGGGGATGGAATTTTTCACTGCTTGGGCATGTCTGGGCAAGTGTAGCCTTTCTTATCTGTGCAGCTGTGAGCATATCTTAGACAAGCCCCCCTGTGCAGGTTCCCTTATCTGTGCCTGCAGGCTGTTCTTTTGTTTGAAGTAACTCAGCCAAGGACCCACCCTAACTGCCTGTCTGTCTGGTTTCTTCCTTTCTCCCTTCTCATCTGTACCTTCTCAGGTGCATCCTGCAGGTTTGGCTGCCTGCCCTGGCCTCTGTGGGCCAAGGGGACTCAGGGCTGGACAGCATTAAGCCCTCCCTACCCTGCCACCTTCTCACCCTTGCCTGCCTTCTCACCACATCTGTGAGGCTCACAGAGCACCAGATGGACCAGAAGTACATGTCTCCTCTCCCCCTGGATCCCTGAACTTAAAGACGATCTGTCCCCCGGACTCAGCTCCCAGAGAGGTGGGGTACGGAGGAGAACACAGGGCCACACGCCAGCACCTGGGCTGTCATTTCCCCCAGCTCTCCTCTCCCTGAGAATCCTGAACAAACTTAGGGCTGGAGTCATGGCAGTTACAGCACCAGGTTCCTCCCAGGCCTGCTGTGTATGGCGCAGACTTTGGCTTTGGTATGGAAGCCAGTTTTCCTCCCAGCTGGAAATGTAAAAGTCTGTTTGGAAATTTAAAACCCAAGAAACAGGTGGTGTTTTTATTTTGCCGTTTGTACTGTATTCCAAAATCTCTCCCCTGAGAACAAATGTCTGACTGATGCCGATGTTCTTAGAAAAGACAGGACAAAGAGGGGTTCCTGGGAACGAACATACAAGTCAACATCAAAATCACACCCCACTGGCCTTGCATGTCAAAGCAGCTTCTGGAAACCCAAAAATACTGCTCCACTGCCCTTTTGTCAAAGGCCTCTCCACCTGCTTTTTATTGTGACTAGGATGTTTCTCGCTGCTGCGGGCAGGCTCGCAAAGCTGCAGCCCCTCCTCTGGGGAGCCGCATCTGCTCTGCCTCCTCACTTCCTGCATCCATCTCTGAGGCACCCAATAAAGCACTTCTTTATTGTGCTCTCTGGGGTCCTGGCTGCTGGGTTCAAAGCTGGCCCCACATGTGCTGTCTTTCCGTCCTCCACAGGAGATGCTCCTGTTTCCAAGCCACGTCTGGATCTTTCAGGAGCCTGATGCTCCACCTCTTTTCTTCGGTCATCGAGCCGCAGGCCTGGGGTGGCCTCCGGGCTGAGGGTGGGCTGTTGGTCTGGCTGCCTTGCCCTTCCCTATCTTCTTCTAATCACCGTGAAACACTTCTCACAGCTATCTTGGGCTGAAGATCACACTCCAGCTTCCTCCTGAGAGGAACATCTAATTTCCCTTTCCTTCCCGGGATGAGAAAAAATTAGGAGGCTTAGGACATGAACAAGAAGAAATCCAAAGTTGTTTGATTTGGCTGCAAGGCTTACTACGTGGCCCCCAAAGTTTCCTTAGGTAGAAAGAGAGCGCAAGTCTTTTTTTTTTTTTTTTTTGAGACGGAGCCTCATTCTGTCGCCCAGGCTAGACTGTAGTGGTGCAATCTTGGCTCCCTGCAATCTCCACCTCCCGGTGAGAGACAGGACTAGCTGGATTTTCTAGGCCAACTGAGAATCCCTAAGCCTAGCTAGGAAGGTGACTGCATCCACCTTTACACACCGGACTTGCAACTTAGCTCACACCCTACCAATCAGGTAGTAAAGAGAGTTCACTAAAATGCTAATTAGGCAAAAAACAGGAGGTAAAGAAATAGCCAATCATCGATTGCCTGAGAGCACAGCGGGAGGGACAAGGATCCGGATATAAACCCAGGCATTCAGGCTGGCAACAGTTACCCTCTTTGGGTCCCCTCCCTTTGTATGGGAGCTCTGTTTTCACTCATTTCACTCTATTAAATCTTGCAGCTGCACTCTCTTCTGGTTCGTGTTTGTCACCGCTCGAGCTGAGCTTTCACTCGCCGTCCACCACTGCTGTTTGCCGCTGTCGCAGACCCGCCGCTGACTCCCATCCCTCTGGATCCAGCAGGGTGTCCGCTGTGCACCTGATCCAGCGAGGTGCCCATTGCCGCTCCCTATCAGGCTAAAGGTTTGCCATTGTTCCTGCACAGCTAAGTGCCTGGGTTCGTCCTAATCGAGCTGAACACTAGTCACTCGGTTCCACAGTTCTCTTCTGTGACCCATGGCTTCTAATAGACTATAACACTCACCGCATGGCCCAAGATTCCATTCCTTGGAATCCATGAGGCCAAGAACCCCAGGTCAGAGAACACGAGGCTTGCCACTATCTTGGAAGCGGCCTGCTGCCATTTTGGAAGTGGCCCACCACCATCTTGGGAGCTCTGGGAGCAAGGATCCCCTGGTAACACCGGGTTCAAACGATTCTCCTGCCTCAACCTCCCGAGTAGTTGGAATTACACGCATGCACCACCACGCCCAGCTAATTTTTTTGTATTTTTAGCAGCGACAGGGTTTCACCATGTTGGCCAGGCTCCTCTTGAACTCCTGACCTCAATTGATCAGCCTGCCTCAGCCTCCCAAAATGCTGGGATTACAGGCAGAAGCCACCACCCCCCAGCTGAGAGTTCATGTCTTTAACAGGGCTTAACCTGCTTAGCCCCACCATTTGTCTTCAGGGCTTTGTGATCCTGGAGCACACGATGCATTGTTGTTGGTCCATAAAGAATCCCTCATGGTTTAATTACATTGTGCTTCTTTATATTTGTATTAAAAATAATATGATATAAATCTCTAAATGTAATATAATCTATAAAATTAAGATTTGAACACACAAAGGGGAATGCAAACAAACATTGATAATCATATAACCAAATGTCTAACTCCATAGGTTCAAGACATCACATAGTATTACTTGCATTGGAAGCTATTGTTCTCAGTGTCGAATAAATAAGTGAATTGGAGGAACCATTTTTACTCATTTATCTTATATATTCTGATGTTTTTTCATCCAAATGAAATGTAAAGGATGTTGGCCTATTCAGAGAAAACTTACTCTACTGTGGAAGACAATTTAAATAGGGATTACTTAGCAAGATAATCACTGCCTTTCATAATTCTCTTTGAAGAGATTTTCATTACAGTTCTCCAGTGCCTCAGGTTAGTAGTGGTTTTGTGTTGGTTTGTTTGGTTTTTGCATCTAAGTGATTAATATCAACCTACTCTCTCCTGTCACCCAGGCAAATCATCCCCAAAAGGTAAAAGCAAAATCAGAGGCCGGGCGTGGTGGCTCCAAGACCAGATCCGGGGTTTTCAGCCTGCTGTGATGAGCAACTCTCTGGTTCTGGGGTGGTAGAAATGTATGTCTAGTTGCAGGTAAGAACAAACCCATATAAACAGTAAGAGGGGTGAGAGAGAGTCTGCAAATTATTAATGGGTAAGAAATGTATTCGTGGGCGACTAAACAGTGTTGGAAAGCACAGGGTGGCCCTTCTGGGCTGGGGCAGGGGATGTGACCCTAGCCAGACATCTGGGGACAGGGTTGGACAATGTGAGACTCTTCCCCTTGTCTGTCAGAGATGGTAAGGGCTAATTATTAAGCAGAAGGTACTTGGAATTAATCCAAAGGTGGATCTGGCCTCAGATAAAGCGCGTAAGGGAAAGGAAACTTATGAGAGTCTAGGCTTGGCGAGAAGCATCCAAGAAAGAAACCAGTTCCAGGGGGGAGGAGGTTTAAGAAAAGGAGCAACTTCCAAACTGCATTCAGAAAGGGAGGAATAGAAACAGAAAGCTAAAAATAACTTGTTTTCTTCCAGAACTGGGGTCAGCAAGAGAGAAGTGTAGCTGGCTGAGCTTCCTAAAGTCAGGGGAAGAAGTTAAGACGAGAAGCCAGACTCTTCTATGAAGTTATCAGTATATATAAAACTGCAAGGGACCTGCCCAAGAATAATGTTGAATCCTCATACTGATGAATAAAGGACTTACCTATTAATAAGAATAGGGAAGGCTAGGCGCAGTGGCTCATGCCTGTAATCCCAACACTTTGGGAGGCTGAGGCGGGCACATCATTTGAGGTCAGGAGTTCGAGACCAGCCTGGCCAATACGGTGAAACCCTGTCTCTACTAAAAATACAAAATACAAAAACAAAAGTTATTTCGATAACTAAAAATACACAAATTAGCTGGGCACAGTGGTGCACACCTGTAATCCCAGCTGCTCAGGCGGCTGAGGCAGGAGAATCTCTTGAACCTAGGAGGCAGAGGTTGCAGTGAACCAGGATTGTACCACTGCACTTCAGCCTGGGTGAGGGAGTGAAACACTGCCTCAAAAAACAAAAACAAAAAAAAAAGTCAAATTTTGATGAGGTTCAATATATTTGTTTTTTCTTTTGTTACTTACATTTTGGGTGTCATATCTAAAAAATGATTGCCTAATCCTAGGACACAAAGATTTATGCCTGTGTTTTCTTGTATGAATTTTACAGTTTTAGCTCTTCCATTCAGGTCTTTATTCCATTTGGAGTTTTGTATATGGTATGAGGCAGGGGTCCTTTATTATTTTACATGTGAAAATCTAGTTTAGTCTTTATTGAAAAGGCTACTGACTTCTTGGACATGTGAATATCCAGTTTAATCTTTATTGAAAAGGCTGCTGACTTCTTGGCACTCTTATCAAAAAACAATTGACTATAAATTTGACAGTTTATCTCTCAATTATATTATCACCATCCATGTCTATCTTGATCAGTACTTCATTGTCTTGATTACTGTAGCATTGTAGTAAGTTTTAAAATCAGGAATTTACCAACTTCATTCTTCTTTTTCAAGACTGGGTATTTTGGGTCTCTTGATTTTTTATACAAATCTTAGAATCAACTTGTCAATTTCTGCAAAATAACTAGCTGCGATTTTAATAGGGGTTGAATTGAATGTGTAGATCAGTTTGAAGAGTATGGGCATTTTAGTAATATTAAATCTGTTCATCCATGAACATGGAATGGCTTTCCATTTATTTGGGTCTCTTAATTTCTTTCCACAATGGTTTGTGGTTTATAGAGTATAAGTTTTATACTCCTTTTGTGAAATGTATTTCTCATAAAAGAATGAAGTATTTCATTCTTTTTGATGCTATTATAAATGGCACTATATTCTTAATTTTGTTTGGGGAATGGTAAATGCAAGTGCATAAAAATACAATTGATTTTTTTATGTTGACCTTATATCCTGCAATCTTGCAGAACTTGTTTATTAGTTCTAGTAACTTTTAAGTGGATTATTGAGGATTTTCTCTATATAAGATCATGTCATCTGCAAATAGAGATGGTTTATTTCTTCGTTTCCAGTATGGATGTCATTTACATCTTCTGCATGCCTGATTGCCCTGTATACAACCTTTAGGACAATGTTGAACAGAAGTGAAAAAATCCTTGTTTTCTTCCTCATTTTAGGAAAAAAAAAAAAATTCAGTGTTTCATCATTGAGTAAGATATTAGCTGTTAGATTTACCAAGCTCCTCACTCCACTATGTCAAAAGTCCCATGTCCAACACAACTGGCTATTTTCAGCCCTTTGTATCACCATATGAATTTTAGGATTAGTTTGTCAATTTCTACAGAAAAGGTAGTTAAAAGGGATTTTGATAGGGATTGTGTTGAATTCATAGGTCAATTAGATGAGTATTGTTATCTTAACAACATTAAATCTTTTGATTCAAAAGCATGCAGCATATTCTAAGGTAGACATCTATCCATTTTTCTCAGCTTTGGACCTCCAGAGAGCCTCTAAATCCTTTCACCATAAATTATACTCTAGTAAACATCTTTATAAATAATTATGTCTCCTATGAATTCAGGTGAGAAATTTTTTGGAAAATATAACCAGGTCTAGAATGGCTGTACATATGATATGAATATATTTACTTTTGCCAAACACTGCTGGACTGCTCTGCAAAATGGCTATTCCAGTCTACTCTCCCACAAGCAGTTCATGAATGTTTTCTGTATTCCCCAAATCTATGCCAATAATTGTAATTATCAAGCTTTCTAATCTTTGACACTCTGATATCTGTAAAACAATATCTTGTTGTGTTTTAATTTTTCTGTACCTGATAATCAATGAACTTGAGCACCCTTTCATATGTTTGGCAGCCTTTTGAGTTTTCCTGTCTATAACTCACGAGCTCATGACCTTTGTCCATTTTTCTATTGGAGTTTCTGTCGTTTCCTAATGATTTGGGAAGTTTGTTGTATATTCTAAATTCTTGCTACTCAGCTGGGAGTTTTGTAGAAATGTAGAATCCATGGCTCCCTTCCAGATCCATTGAGTCAGATCAGGAGGACAACAAAATCCTCAAATGCCTATTGAAGTTTGAGAACCATTGTTCTAGATATCAATCTCCTTTTCAGTTTTCAACAATGCAAACACCTTCTTTCATTCTATCAAAAGGTGCTCATGCTTTATTTTGTTAAAAAGGAATAATTATGATTTGAACAAATATAATTTTTGTTTTAAGGTTTATGCTTAGTTCAAAACAATATTATCTATGTTTTCCCTATTAGCTACATGGTTTAACCTTTTATATTTAGTTCTTTCATATTAAACTTTTTAATATTTAGTTATTTTTGTTCATTTATTTTTAATATTTAGTTCTTTATATTTTATACTTAGTGCTTTTTTTTTTTTTTTGGAGATGGAGTTTTGCGCTTGTTGCCCATGCTGGAGTACAGTGGCGCAATCTCAGCTCACTGCAACCTCCACCCCCTGGATTCAAGCGATTCTCCTGCCTCAGCCTCCTGAATAGCTGGGATTACAGGCATCCACCACCACACCCAGCTAATTTTTGTATTTTTAGTAGAGACAGGGTTTCACCATGTTGGCCAGGCTGGTCTCAAACTCCTTACCTCAGGTGATCCAACCCCCTCAGTTTCCCAAAGTGCTGGGATTACAGGCATGAGCCACCACACTCGGCCTATTTAGCTCTTTTATCCATTTTGAATCCATATTTGTATGTCATGTTAGGTAAGCAACTAATTGTGTTTTTCACCATGTGGGGTCATTTTTCCCAGCACCATTTGTCAGAAAAAACTAATGAGTCCTCCTTAATTTGTATTATTCCAGTTATCTTATAGTAATTTCTCAAATATATATTTGGATCTTTCTTTCTGAGCTTTTTCTTCTGTTCCATCAGTCCATTTGACTATTCTTATACCATTATCACACTCTTTTTTGTTTTGATTATAGCTCTGTGATGTACTTTATATTTGATAGGACAGGTACCCCTCTTTACACTGATTTATTAAAATTTTCTTAGCTATTTTTAGACTGAGTTTTTTTCATATAAATTTTAACATAAAGGTTAACACAAAATTCTTGAAAAGTTCAAATTGGATCTCTGTTGTCAGACCATTAAATGTTTTGATAATTGGAGGAGATAATGACATGTTCATAATATGATGTTGTCCCATCCTAGAATGCAGAATGTCTCTCCATTGATCAGATCTTTTTTATATACTTGATAGAGGACTTGGTATTCTTGGTTAATTCTTAGATTTTTTTTTATGCTATGGTGAATAGTGTGTTATTATTGGTCGATTTTCTTTTTTTTTTTTGAGACAGAGTCTCGCTCTGTCGCCCAGGCTGGAGCGCAGTGGCCGGATCTCAGCTCACTGCAAGCTCCGCCTCCCGGGTTTACGCCATTCTCCTGCCTCAGCCTCCCGAGTAGCTGGGACTACAGGCGCCCGCCACCTCGCCCGGCTAGTTTTTTGTATTTTTTAGTAGAGACGGGGTTTCACCGTGTTAGCCAGGATGGTCTTGATCTCCTGACCTCGTGATCCGCCCGTCTCAGCCTCCCAAAGTGCTGGGATTACAGGCTTGAGCCACCACGCCCGGCCTATTGGTCAATTTTCTAGTTAATCAAATATAAGGTGCTGATATAAAGAAGCGGCATTTTTAAAATTGATCTTTAGTCCAGCAAGCTTGCGGTGGTGGTTTTTAAAAAGGTCCACATATTCTTTGGTCCTCTTCCCTTCAAGGAGTAGAGGCTAATTCCTCGCCCCTTGAGTATGGGTGTAGCGACTTATGTCTAACAAATAGAATATGCTGGTGAAAGTGATGATGTCTGACTTCTGAACTAGGTCATAAAATGTATTTGTTTCCTCTTATTCACTTGCTTTGGGCAGAGTTATGGCAGGACACGTCCTGTCATATTGTGAGGACACTCAAGTAGCCTTATAGAGTGGCCCACATGGTGAGGAACTGAGGTCTCTTGCCAAAAGTCATGTGAGTGAGCCATCTTGGAAGTAAACCCTCCAGCTCCAAGTAAGTTGTCAGATAACTGTACCCCCCAGAAAACATCTTGACTGCAACTTCATGAGAGACCCTCAACCAGAACCATCCATGTAAGTTGCCCATGACTATATATTATAAAATTCCATTCACATGAAATATCCAGAATAGGCAAATCTATAGAGGAAATAGATTAATGGCTGCTTAGGGGGAGAGGGATAAGGAGATAATAGGGAAAGGATTTGGGATCTTGGTTTTGAAGTGATGAAAATATTTTAGAGCTTACTCTGGTGATGATGGCTGCACATATCTGGGAGTATACTACCATCCATTGAATCATAATACTTTTTAAATGGGTGAATTGTATAGTATGTGAATAATATCGAAGAAAAGGAAGGGAGGGAGGGAGGGGGGAGGGAGGAAAGGAGGGAGGGAGGGAAGGAAGGAAGGAAGGAGGGAGGAAATCACAGAGACTAGTCTATTAATTCATTTCATACCATGGGAAAAGGCAGCGTTTTCTAGGTCCCCCAAAACACTCTAGAGTCTTGTTATTCTCAATTCTAGACCAATGAGGCCAACTTTCTTTATATTTACTAAGAGAGACTTGCAAGTGACCCTTCATAGGACAAACAGAGCAATTTCTCTGAATTCAGTAAAACCACACCTAGCTATACTTACCAAGTGTAAATTACAAAGAAAAGTTTAAAGGAAACTACGTCAATTTTATATAAAACAAAACTTTTTACTATGTAAATACAAGGGAGAAATAAAGATTCATACATTATTCCCTTACTTTTCCTGCTTTGTGTATAACACTGTTGACAGAAACTGCCTATACAGATCCCATTTGGGAGTAGAGTCAACATCTGTATATATGTAATATTGGCCACAACAACCTAAGTGATTTCCAGGGTAATAATTCATTTCCCTAGTAAGCACCGTTAAAAATTGTGTTGCTTTAAAAAATAAACCAAGCTCCTTTTGTGTTAGACTCCCCAGAGGACTCTAGTTTCATTTTGAAGCCAGCCTCACACATGAAAGCCTCAATCTAGGAAGGCTGACTGCTCAGTTCAGGGTGCTAAACTATACTGTCGTACTGTATTTAAGATGTTTGAAGTAAATTAACTCAGAGTTGCTTCAAAGTGTGAGCTCATCTATAAATACGGCACAACAAATCAGATTTGTCTCCTATAAGTGGTTTTAACAGCTGTCTTTTCACCCTGTCTCCTCCCCCTCCCCCATGCTTGTTACCTCTTTACAAAATTGCACCTCCTTCAGAGCCAGGATTTTCCCTTTCTCCCCCAGCCCCCAGCACCTGTGAGGGATCTCGGTGTGGGGGAGAGAGACACGGATCTCACCCAGCTGAGTAGACAATCAGTGTGGCTGCTGGAAGATCTACACTTCAAAGCTCAGCCATTCTGAGTTTCTCACTCGGAATCTTTTTTACTCTTTTTTAACACATAGTTATGCCAGTCCTAGCTACCTGATTTCCTAGCCAATGCGAAACTAGAAGTAGCTAACTGGTTGTTGGAGGTAAGCCCCTGGCAGATGTGATGAGTATCAGATAACAGAAAGGGAGAAGACAGAAAACCCTGATTTTGAAAATCACAGCAATCCCTTAACGCAGGTGCAAAGCAACTTCTATCTCAATAGCCATTTGGGGGTTTTCTGTTCTATAGAAACCGAATTCCAGTCTTGGGTTATGATCCTTTGAAAGATTGTATTATGCTCAAGATATTCTATTTCAAAGAGCAGAGATATATACATCATAAAATTATATACTTCTATATGTTTGAAATTGTACATTCGAAAAGGTAAAAATATTTTAAAATATTGGCATTTAGAGAAGACAACTGTGCTATGTAACAGTTAAACTTTTAAACAGCCCGCTCCTGGTTACTCTGAATTATCAAAGGTGAACCTGATACTGAAAATAGCTACAGAGCACAGAATAATTTGCAAACATTAGTGATTCTCACATAGTGATATTCAGCACAATTCCAGAATTCCTTGCTTAAACAAATATTGAATACCTAGGATGTGCTGGGTGCTATGTTAGGTCATGTGAGGAAACAAAAATAAGACATGGTACCTGTTCTCAAAGAGCCTGAGCCTAGCGGGTAAGATGTACAGATTATGAAATAAATACCCCACAATATGGTGCTATCATAAAGGGCTCCAGAGCCACAAAGAGAGAAGCACATTATTCTTAGAAGATGTAACTTTTGAGATGTGTCTTATTGGGTTTTGTGGTTGTTGTTTGTCTGTTTTGAGATGGAGTCTCACTCTCTCTCCCAGGCTGGAGTGCAGTGGTGTGATCTCAGCTCACTGCAACCTTCGCTTCCCAGATTCAAGTGATTCTCTCCTGCCTCAGCCTCCCAAGTAGCTAGGACTACAGGTGTGTGCCACCACACCGGACAAATTTTGTATTTTTAGTAGAGATGGGGTTTCACCATGTTGGCCAGGCTGATCTTGAACTCCTGACCTCAAGTGATCTGCCCACCTCGGTTATGGGGGTTTTAAGAGTGATCGTAAACCTCACTCTTATCGCTTTGAGAGAAACCAAGAAAGAAATACAATGCAGATTAAAACAGTGCATGCATGTGAACCTGGATTCAAAGATAAGGCTTGGGCCAAGGGGCAAAAAAAAAAAAAGAAGTCTTTCTCATATTTCTCTCATCATCTAGACCTGAGGAACTACACACATATGAAGGCCATGAGGAAACCAGCTGTGCAGGGCAGACTTTTACCCAGTCAGTGGCAGGCAGGAGTGTGGATAGATAGAGCCCAAGAACAGGAGAGAGGGGGAGACCATGTATGGCAGACATGTGAGCATGTTGGCCCCACCTGATAGAGATGCACAAATGTGGGAGGGGGTGTCAGACTTCTCCAGCTCTCCAGTGAAAGAAATCATACTTCTTTCCATAAGGGGATGAAGCCAAGAGGAAGAGAGAAAGATCAGAAGTGTTTCTGCAATACTATTCCCAATTGGTGAATATAGTAGCAGTGGCCTCCCCTCTACCCAAACAGAAGAGGCAGTGATAAGCATCCCGTGCCAATAGGTCTTGAAGGATAAAAAGAGATTCAACAGGTAGGTAAGAGGAATCATTCCATATAAAGGGAAAGGCAAGGCAAAATAGGAAGGTTTCACTGTACAAAGTGCCTTGGGAAAAAGGTGAGAATAGAGTCTCTTGACATTTATCAAGAATTTCTTTTTTTTGAGACAGAGTCTCGCTCTGTTGCCCGGGCTGGAGTGCAGTGGCCGGATCTCAGCTCACTGCAAGCTCCGCCTCCCAGGTTTACGCCATTCTCCTGCCTCAGCCTCCCGAGTAGCTGGGACTACAGGCGCCCACCACCTCGCCCAGCTAGTTTTTTGTATTTTTTAGTAGAGACGGGGTTTCACCATGTTAGCCAGGATGGTCTCAATCTCCTGACCTCGTGATCCGCCCGTCTCGGCCTCCCAAAGTGCTGGGATTACAGGCTTGAGCCACCGCGCCCGGCCGACATTTATCAAGAATTTCTAACTAAAGGTGGTTGATACCCCTAAATAAATATATTTCTATTCCTCCAAGGCTAGATCTAAAAACATATAGAAGGGCTCTACTACAAGAGTTTGTAGTTTTCTTATTTGGGGATCACTAAGGCTTTCGAATCTGTGGGTTAATGTCTTTCAGTTATAATCCCCTTAAATATTGCTTCTATCCATTCCCCCTTCCTGCTCTAAGACTCTAGACTCTAGTTACCCCATGTCTCTTACACTGTTATTATTTACTTTTCCATTTTTTCTCTACATTTGTTTTGAATATTTTCTAATAAGCTTTTAGTTACTTAGTAAAACTACATGCACAATCTATCATTAAACAAATTTACTGAATGCTTATTTTTAGTTATACTTTTAGAAGGTCCATTTGGGGAGTCTCTGAGCCTTTCAGACATTATACTTTTCTAGAAGGTCTATTTGGGGAGTCTCTGAGCCTAGTCTGACTCAAGAGACTACCCAAAGAAAAAAATGAATTGAAAAAAAAAAGAATATCCATTTGATTCTTATTTTTATAGAGTCCATTCTAAATATCTGGTGAAATTATCTATTCTGTCATCTGTTTTGTGCATCTTTTTTCTATTTTCTTGAATATATTAATCATAGTTATTTAGAAGCTCTTATCTGTTAACGACAATATCTATACCATCTGTGAGTCTATTTCTATTGTCTATTTTTTTTTTTTTTTTTTACTTAGTTACTGATGACATTATCTGGCTCTTTACATGTTTAGGAATTTCTTATTTTATGCCAGCCATTTTGTTTAAAGACCTGTAAAGGCTCCAGATGGTGCTACCTTCCTCCTTTCCTCTGTTCGGCACATCTGATGAGACACAAAGCTGAACTGGGGCTTTGATACAATTTAGTAAGAGTTTTGGTAAGACTCAGCCTACCTCATTTACCCCTGTTCCCAGGATGTGATCTTCCTGGGTTATCAACTGAGAACCTAGACAGTGCTTGTGTCCTTAGCCCTAAAAGACTACAAAAGATTCTGTTCTGCCTTTCAGGGGTTTTATTTTATTATTTAGTTATTTATTTATTTAGAGATGGAGTTTCGCTCTTGTTGACCAGGCTGGAGTACAATGGCACAATCTCAGCTCACCACAACCTCTGCTTCCTGGGTTCAAGCGATTCTCCTGCCTCAGCCTCCGGAGTAGCTGAGATTACAGGCATGCGCCACCACGCCCAGCTAATTTTGTATTTTTAGTAGAGATGGGGTTTCTCCATGTTGATCAGGCCAGTCTCAAACTCCTGACCTCAGGTGATCCACCCGCCTTGGCCTCAGCCTCCCAAAGTTCTGGGATTACAGGCGTGAGCCACTGCACCCAGCTCAGGGGTTTTAAAGCTTAGGTGTTTAGCCTCCCACAGATTCCAGTTTTGGCACATTTCTTTAGAGGGAGCATGACTATCTGTTTGAGGCCTGTCTAGTCTTCAATGGTATCACCCTAGTCTCTCCTAAATATTATAATCTTGCTGCCTTCCAGTAGCAGGGTTAGGGGCAAGCCTGGATTCTTATGCTGTAGCAGCTCCCAGAAGTAGCTCCCAGGTAAAAGAGCTCGTAGAATCTGTGTCAATGTACCAAGCATCCTATAGTTTTCATCTGTTGCCTTTTTGTTTAACTCTACCTGGTCATTTTCATTTCTTAAACACCTCCAGATCATAGGATATTTCATTCTACATTTTAAAACATGTAGGCTGGGTGTGGTGGCTCAAGGCCGGGCACAGTGGCTCACGCCTGTAATCCCAGCACTTTGGGAGGCTGAGGAGAGTGAATCACTTGAGGTCAGGAATTCAAGACCAACCTGGCCAACATGGTGAAAACCCATCTCCACTAAAAAATACAAAAAATTAGCTGGGTGTGGTGTCAGGCACCTGTAATCCCAGCTACTCGGGAGGCTAAGGCAGGAGAATTGTTTGAAGGCTGCAGTGAGCCAAGATTGTGCCACTGTACTCTAGCCTGGGCAACAGAGCAACACTCTGTCTCAAAAAAATAAAATACGCTGGGCGCGGTGGCTCACGCCTGTAATCCCAGCACTTTGGGAGGCCGAGGTGGGCGGATCACGAGGTCAGGAGATCAAGACCATCCTGGCTAACACAGTGAAACCCCGTCTCTACTAAAAATACAAAAAATTAGCCGGGCATGGTAGTGGACGCCTGTAGTCCCAGCTACTCGGGAGGCTGAGGCAGGAGAATGGCGTGAACCCAGGAGGCGGAGCTTGCAGTGAGCGGAGATCACACGCTACTGCGCTCCAGCCTGGGCAACAGAGTGAGACTCCATCTTAAAAATAATAATAATATATAAAATAAAATAAAGCTTGCTATGTGACTGTTTATGGCGGGGCGCCATGGCTCACGCCTGTAATCTCAGCCCTTTGGGAGGCTGAGGTGGGCGGATCCCCTGAGGTCAGGAGTTTGAGACCAGCCTGGCCATCATGGTGAAACCCTATCTCTACTGAAAATATAAAAATTAGATGGGCATGGTGGCATGCGCCTGTAATCTCAGCTATTCAGGAGGCTGAGGCAGGAGAATCACTTGAGCCCAGGAGGCGGAGGTTGCCGTGAGCCAAGATCACACCACTGCACTCCAGCCTGGGAGACAGAGCGAGATTTTGTCTCAAAAAAAAAACATGCTACCTGACTCTTTAATCCCCCAGACAGCCTCAGAATTTAGAAAATGGTTCATGGGGGAACCTAGCCATGTATTTGAGGCTCTGAAAATCCCTGCTGTGGTCAGCTCAACCCCACAGGACCACTCAGACTTTTGCTGATTTTACTGTATACCCTATACCCACCCAAGCAGGTGGCCTCTGCTGGAGTCAAGCTCTGATCCTTAGCCCAGCTCAGAATCAGAAAATGCCCTAGAGGGAAATAACAGGTAGGCAATTGTCCACTCATCTCTAGACAGTTCTTCCCTTTCTGAAAATTTAGTCCATTTATCCTTGTATTATAGCTTTTGTAACTCTCTGGTACCATTAATAATATGAGCTTTGTAATGTATCTGCTTTTTAAACTTTTTCTCAATGGAAGAGTTGGCCTTCCATGACCTATCCAAAAGCATCTGGATTCACAGGTGTGGCTATGCCCATGGCTAAACCACTGCCCACCCCCGAAATGCATACACGCTTTGCTACATTTTCCCTCACTGGATTCTTCGCTTATCGAAACATTGATGGCATTCCCTGATCATCCAGTTTTTGCCAGGCCCCTCACCCAGTTCTCTACTAAGAATCTGTGCTTCAGTGGGGGACAGGCATTCAAGAGCTGGATCCTGCTGTGTCTGATGGGACAGGGTTCACTGCCTGTGCTGCAGGACTGGAAAGCCTCTGTCACCCTGAACATGCCAAGTGCACCCACCTGCCTGAAGGGGGTGGCTTTAGACCTGGAGAAGTTTTTTGGTTTTAGCCAGACTGTTTAGGAAAAGATTTAAGTAAAGATTTGGCCAGGCATGGTGGCTCACGCCTGCAATCTCAACATTTTGGGAGGCCAAAGCAAGAGGATCACTTGAGCCCAGGAGTTGGAGACAAGCCTAGGTAACATAAGGAGACAATATCCCTATAAAAAAAATTAGCTAGCCAGGCATGGTGGTGCATACCTATGATGCCAGCTACACAGGAGGCTTGAGCCTGGAAGGTTGAAGCTGAAGCAAGCCATTATTGCACCACTGTTATCTAGCCTGGATGATGGAGCGAGACCCTGTCTCAAAAAAGCAAACAACAAAAAAGATTTAAGCAAAGACTCGTGGTTCAAATTTTGGCCCTTGTGTCTCAAGTGAATGAGAAGGTTTGAGTGAAATATATGTATGTATTTTTTTCTTTCTTTCTTTTTTTTGAGATAGGGTCTCACTTTGTCACCAAGGCTGGAGTGCAGTAGCATGATCTCTGCCTCCCAAGCTCAAGCAGTCCTCCCACCTCAGCCTCCCAAGTAGCTGGGATTATAGGTATGCACCACCATACCTGGATAATTTTTTGTATTTTTGGTAGAGACGAGGTTTTACCATGTTGCTCAGGCTGGTCTCGAACTCCTGAGCTCAGGTGATCCACCTGCCTCGGCCTCCCAAAGTGCTGGAATGACAGGTGTGAGCCACTGCACCCAGCCTGAAATATTTTTTTAATGGGAGATTTCAGTTCACCTCTCCCCCAGAAAAAAATCTAGATTTCTGTTGTTTCTTTAGAAACCAAGTGGTCCAATAACTGGTCTGTTACATATGGTAGCATTCAGCTGCAAATGCCACTCTAGGTGGGACATGCCCTCTCCAGCGGGGCCTGGGGCAAGGCAAGTGAGGGACCCAGGTGCTAAATGCCAGGCAAGCACATCATGGGCTTTTGCACCTCAAGGAGCAAATGCCTCCTACAAGTTCATGCAGCGGCCTCCCTTGAGGCCCAGCTCTGCTCTCCAGTGTCTCTCCTGTTTAACTGCCTTGTGCCTGCAGCCTGCCTGGTCCCTGCAGGCACAGACAAGGCTGAGTGAGCAAATCAGGCTCCTGCAAGCCAGAAGTCAATGGTGGCCCCTGGCACATGCCTGCTCCTCTTGTCACAACAGCAGATATAGTAACTCAGAAAAGCTCATTCTGCAAACTTCCTGCTTTCCTTCACTGCTGCTTAAATGTAGTGTTTATGTTAAAGTAATTAAAAACAACTTCATTATCCAGTGGGAGAGCAATTCTGTGCCCCTTTACAGCGTTCTGAGTCTTCCCTACATGGCTCAAATATGCCTCAAACAAGAAACCAGTTGCTAGGAGACCAGCAGGCAAACTTCAAGAGATGGGTGGTTTCTGCCTTTTCTCTCTGAACTTCGCTATCCAATCCCAGCCCAGGCCAGCCTATGGGTACATTTAGAAAAAGAAAAATAGAAAGCACACACACCACCCCCCATTCCAGAACTTCAAAGGAGACGTTGCATGTGTTATTAGGGAAATCACAAAAGTGGTTTTGAACACAGAATAAAATATGATGACAACTTTTAAACTTGTACCCGTTAACTCTGCCGTCTGGCTTCTTTAGGACTCCAGCATGATGTGCTCGTAGAGAAACGCCTATGATGTTGTAAGGGCTTTTTTCCTTTTTCATTTCATGTTTCTTCTTCTGGAAATATGAGGGTGGTGGGTTGGACCACAGAAAGAAACCTAAAAAAAAATTAAAGAACCAAAAATTATTCTATACTAAATTTGCAATGTAAAGCATCGACTTGGTTGGTCAGATAGCCTGGATCTTTTAAAAGGTATGGAAATTCAATTAAATCATAAAAACATTAAAATATTCACAAAGAAAATATGCAACACCAATAACAGATTATAAAATGTCGTGTGCCACAGGCATGTCTAATTTGTTCTTTTAGTGGCAGGCAGTAAACAAGATGTTGAGAAATTGAGATTGGGTCTCTACGTTGACAGAAGTCCCTTAGCATGGCACTGTTGTAAACAGGAACCCTGCCAGCATCCCAGGCTAAGGATCCTGTGATCTTTTCAGCATGTCCTGAAGTTCTCTGTCTGGAACAGGCTGACCCTGGTATTATCCTGGGACCTCTTCTTTATGCCTGAAATAGCCAGAAAGACTGAAGGCTCACTCCAGCTTGCGAAGACCAAACTGCTTACTATTTAGCCCTTTACATAAACACCTCTGCTTTAAATCAATGCCCAAAGTTGAGATGATTTTTAGGTCTTCACTTAAAACAAAAGTATTTTTTACAGTATTTGTAAAACCAATTAAATATATTCCCTATTTTCAATGCCCTTGTTTTCTTCTGGTAGTTCAGTGATGTATATATAATACATGTTAGTGATTCAATGTGTCTTTTGTCTCTAGAATGATCTAGTTGATTTGGATATGTTATATGCATGATTTCTTTTCTCACTTTACTACTCATAACTAACAATCTCATTTTGAATTCTCCATTCTGGAAAGGGACTATTTCTTCAATTGTAATCCAGATGACCAGTTTCAGCCATTTTGGCATCAAATTTCAAAATTATTTCTAGTAAGTTTTAAGATTATTCCTTGTTTTCTGTAAATATTGTGTAAATAATCTGTGGTTATCATCAAAAACATCACTTACTTAGCTAAATATTGAACACATAATATTATTTCAGACCTTCACACCTATTTCCTTGTCTTTGTTGAAACCTTTGACCTTGGCTGTTTATCAAGTCTTCCTTTGTCAGTTTAGTAATGGCGTGAGTGCTTTTTTGATATGCAAGCCTGCTCACTTTTATTAGTGTTTCCACTTGTTAAATACGTATGCAGTCGGCCTGGCGCAGTGGCTCACGCTTGTAATCCCAGCACTTTAGGAGGCTGAGGTACATGGATCACAAGGTAAGGAGTTCAAGATCATCCTGGCCAACATGGTGAAACCTGGTCTCTACTAAAAATACAAAAAAAAAATAGCTGGGCGTGATGGCGGGCACCTGTAATCCCGGCTACTCGAGAGGCTGAGGCAGGAGAATCGCTTGAATCCGGGAAGTGCAGGTTGCAGTGAGCTGAGATCATGCCACTGCACTCCAGCCTGGGCAACAAAGCAAGACTCTGTCTCAAAAAAAAAAAAAAAAAAAAGTATGCAGTCCATTTTTCTGAAGGTTTTCTCTTTCTTTTCTCTTTTCAATCTTTTTTCTTTTCAGAGCTCTGCTGCCATATTTTCTATTATTTTGACTTATTCACGTGTTATCCAGGACCTAAATAAACTCAATGCAACTGTATTCTGAATGCATACAACTTTAAAATGTACCAGTCAAAAACATGAATTGCCATAAGTGTAAAAATTAAAATATTAAAATTATGTTTTCAAAAAAAATTTTTCTCTAGAGTAGTCACACATTTTATTTTAATTTTATTTATTTATTTATTTATTTATTTATTTATTTATTTATTTATTTATTTTAGATGGCATCTTGCTCTGTCACCCAGGCTGGAGTGCGAGTGCAGTGGCGTGATCTTGGCTCACTGCAACCTCCACTTCCCGGGTTAAAGCGATTCTCCCTCTTTAGGAGGGAGAAGACTTTGAACTCAGTCTTCAAAGGAGCTGAGATTACAGGCATGTGCCACCACACCCAGCTAATTTTTGTAGTTTTAGTAGAGATGAGGTTTCACCATATTGGCCAGGCTGGTCTCGAACTCATGATCTCAAATTATCCTCCCACCTTGGCCTCCCAAAGTGCTGGGATTATAGGCGTGAGTCACTGTGCCCGGCCTCACATTTTAAATTAAAAGACAGACCTGGCAAGGTGGCTCACATCTGTACTCCTAGCACTTTGGAAAGCTGAGGTGGGAGGATCACTTGAGTCCAGGAGTTCAAGACCAGCCTGGACAACATGGTGAGACCCTGCCTCTATTATTTAAAATTAAAAAAATTTAAAAAGATTTTTTAATGAAAATAAAACACAAAATGTAAATAACATAAAGTAAATCAAGCTTTTTCAAAAGCTGAAATTTTTAATATTTTGAATTTAGATAAAATCTTAAACATTTTTATAAAAATAACACTATTTAAATTCTAGTGGTCATTTTCTATAGAGTTGACGATATAAAGGATTGACATTTCACTTCAAACATGTTACCTCTAGCCTTTACATACACACATTTAAGAGGAATACGTATTGTTTAATATTACAAAGCGCCCCTCAGCCACCATGCGTACCTGTTGTGAAAATCAAAGAACGGAAACCATGAATTAGAACACAAAGAGAAGCAAGAGAAAGGACTCAGCACTATTGAGAAGCAACACTTTGTTGTGCTTTGATGCTGGAAGAAAGTGTCTGACAAGTGAATTAATCTGTCTTCCCTCCGCCCTAGGCACTTCTAATACTTAAATCCTTTCCACGTTTCTGAGCAGCACAACCTGTAAACTTTCAAGCCGCTCTGTCACAGCCTCCTTTTGTTTGGAAGACACAGGGTGAAAGATAAGAAAGGCAATTTCAGGCCAGGCTTTGTGGCCCATGCCTGTAATCCCAGCACTTTGGGAGGCCAAGGTGGTCGGATCTCTTAAGACCAGGAGTTCAACACCAGCTTGGCTAACATGATGAAACCCCCATTTCTACTAAAAATATAAACATTAGCCAGGTGTGGTGGTACGGGCCTGTAGTCCCAGCTACTTGTGGGGCTGAGGCAGGAGGATCGATTGAGCCCAAGAAGTCAAGGCTGCAGTGAGTCATGATTATGCCACTGCACTCCAGCCTGGGTCACAGAGTAAGACCCTTTCTCTCAAAAAAGAGGGGGGTGGGGAAGGCAATTTCTCTGAGGCCTGAACAGTGTTCCTGAGGAAAGCATCTGTTCAGGGTTACAGGTGACCCTGGGGTAGCCACATCTGAGTGACAGAAGCGCTAGGCATGCTTTCACACATTGTGTGCCCTGGGGATATGTGGGCCCCATAAGAGGGACACGGTGCCCCTCTTGCCCAGGTTTAAGGGTGTCACTGTGAGGGCCCATTTCTCTGGGATAAGCCTGCCTAGGGCTGGGCTCGGGAGGCAGGAAGACTAGAATGCAATGTGAGCGCTTCCCACACTCAGAAAGGGGACCGGTGTCTCCAGGTTCTGAGCAGTCCCAGAGATGTGGCAGGGATCAGGGGAACATCCGATTGAACTCAGCAGGGGAGACAGGTCCAGCCTGTGCAGTGACCTCTGTGCCCTGGCTCAGCAGGAGGGCATCGAGGACCAGGGGTGTGAAGACAAGGGGTCCGTAAACCTGCCAATGGCAACCAGAAGACCGGAGGCCTCTCCTGCCTGCACCCGCACCCCGGGACCTTGATAGGACCTGGAGAGGGAAGGAGCAGAGAGCCTCTGTCATGAAAAGAATTGTATTCCAGCCTCGCCAGATTAGTTTTGAATTGAAGCAGGTAGAAAGAAAAGAAATGTGACATTTCTCACCTCATTTTGCTCAATAAAATCAGAATCCACCCCAGAAGTAAATTTGGTTGAGTCTTGACACGCTTCTCCAGCTCTTCTCTCCTCCACCACTGGAAGCAAGGGAAGCCCTTGGACTGGGGACGTGTGGACATCGGGGCCTTCCCTACCAGACAGCACTGCTGCTTCTGCAACCTGCCTTCCTGCTTTTGGGGACTGTCCCTGCCAGAGGCCCTAGTGGCCTGCATCAGATCGCCTGAGGGCCTCTCTCAGGTGTTGGTGGAGGGAGGTCATCTGGGTGGGAGAAGTTTTGCCATCAGCCTGAGGAGAGGACAATGGGGATTCTGGTCAGAAAACAATGCGAACCATCAACAGAATTTTTTTTTTTTTTTTTTGAGATGGAGTCTCACTTTGTAGTCCAGGCTGGAGTGCAGTGGCGCAATCTGCTCACTGCAACCTCTGCCTTCTGGGTTCAAACGATTCTCCTGCCTCAGCCTCCCAAGTAGTTAGGATTACAGACGCCCACCACCACGCCAGGCTAATTTTTGTATTTTAGTAGAGAGGGAGTTTCGCCATGTTGGCCAGCTGGTCTTGAACTCCTGACCTCAAGTAAGTCACCTGCCTCAGCCTCCCAAAGTGCTGGGATTACAGGCGTGAGGCACCGCGCCCAGCAACAGAAGTTCTTTTTCCTCCGCCTGGCCTTCCAGGTTCAAGCAAAGCCAGTGTCATTTGCCCAAGCCTCTCAAGATCTCTTTTGCTTCCAGAGACTCCCTCTTTCTGGGTACTCCCCACCCCGGGTACCCAGAAAAGTCCTTGAAATAAATTGTGCTCCTCTTCCCCAGGGGTGGGGGGCACCACTTGGCCAGCGAATGGTTACTCCTAAACTCACCCATGAGCTCAGACACTGAGAAGGCTGCAGGTACTGCTCAAATCGAAACAGGAGCTATCGAATCCCGGCACGGCCCCTGGCTCTGAGCCCAGTCTTCTTGCCTTCACGATTTCTCCTGGCACAGAATCAGCCGGGGAACGTGCTCTTTCACTTGAACGCAAGTGAGGACTCGGGACAGCAGAGGGAGCCGGCAGCCCGCGGTTGGCGCTGAGGCCCGGCTTCTGAAATCCCATCTGTTCCCAGGGCTTGTTGGCGCCCCCCGTGCAAGTTGGGGCACACAGAAAATACAAGTTTTCTTAAACGAATGCCTCCCAGGAGATCAGAAACAGAGCCCGCTGGGGTTTTCTTACAAATTCGTAACCTGCGTGGCTCTCCCGTGCCAATTAAATAATCAGGAGGAAATACCGCGTTTGTCTATTAAAGCCTGGTGTTGCTTCTCAGAGACTCACGGTGTAATATCGGAGGGAATTTACCTTCCATTTGGATTATTTTGCCATAAACAATTCTTCCTCTCCGCGGGAACTTGCATGTTGCCTCTTCCCCGCCCCCCCCCGGCCCTCAGAACCGTTACTCTGTGGGCACGCAGGAAAAGGTATGGGGGTCTCTGTGCTGAGCGCCCCAAGTGTCTCGTCTATAGGCAGACATTTTGATAAGCTAATCAACTCCTTAACCAACTATCTGATAATACCTGATTTTTAAAAAGGCATTCATAAAGTACTTTGTGCTACAGCAATATTTCCAAAGAGGGGCTGAACCCAAGTACTGCAATGAACCAACACCTCGGATGCAATGCTGCTTTTCACCCAGCAACCCACAGCCAGGCCAGGCTTTCTTATTCCTGTTCTTCCGCCGAGGAGTCAGAATTATTTGCACCTCCTGCTCGTGTTCTCCACAGATTTCGTGGGGGCAGGTGTTGTGGGTTTCTGGAGATGAGCACTAACAGCTCTGCCACTCGGGACTTTGAGGAGCGCCCACTTTCCCTCCTGCGTTCTCTACTGGGGTATCTGGTTAGTTTTCAAGGCCCGGTGCAGCCCCCACACCTATCTTCTCTGTGGCACCACGGAGGTCTCAGCCCCACAACTTTCAACTGGACGCCGGCAGCCTCCACAGAAGAACGTTGATCACTCAGCGACTTGGGGTGGAGAGATCCACACTGCGGAAGATTATCAGAGGAGCCAAAGTTTGCCTTTATCTCACTCAGATACTACAGGATGCCTGGGGCTGAAGGAGCAGGGAGGGGCAGCGGGTCCAGGAGGGAACCTGGAAGGAGAAGTGAGAACAGGGGTTTTGGATTAAACCTGGATTCAAAACAGGTGGAATGACACTTCCCAAGGAGGCCTGTTTTGTTTTGTTTTGTTTTCAAGAGATGGGGTCTCTCTGTGTTGCTCAGGCTAGCACAGTGGTTCAATCACGGCTAACTGCAGCTTTGACCTCCTAGGCTTAAGGGATCCTCCCCCTTCAGCCTCCCAAGTAGCTGGGACTATGGGACTATCGATGTGAGCCACCACACCTTGCTAGTTGTTGTTTCTTCCCCCCAACCCTCCATCCCACCCCATCCCATAGAGACTGGGGTCTCACTTTGTTGTCCAGGCTGGTCTTGAACTCCTGGCTTCAAGCAATCCACCATTCTCAGCCTCCCAAAATGTTGGGATCAGGCATGAACCACCACACCTGGCCAAGGAGGCTTGTTTAAAATGATGCATCGAGGCCAGATCATGTCCATAATCCCAACATTTTGGAAGGCCGACGTGGGTGGATTGCTTGAGTTTAAGAGTTCGAGACCAGCCTGGGCAACATGGCAAAACCCTGTCTCTACATTAGCCAGGTGTGGTGGTTAGCAGCTCCCAGCTACCCAGGAGGCTGAGGTGGGAGGATCGCTTCAGCCCAGCAGGTCAAGACTACAATGAGCCAAGACTGGCACCACTGCACACCAGCCTGGGTGACAGAGAGACCCTATCTCAAAATAAATAAATAAAACGATGCATCCTGTATGGTGGTGGCCACAGAGCCTGACCTCAGCCAGTCAGCGTTGTTATTGGGGTCCTCTCAGAGGTGTATGACTCACATTTACGTCCAACAGTACACTTTGTGCTAAATGACAGCATCAGCGTTGTTCAAACTGCTCAACAGACTGAAACAATCAGTCAAATCTGTAAGATGAGATTTAACTAAGATACGTGTCTTCTTCCCATCCCATTTTGAATGGAGACGAAATAACCCCGAAACACCGCAGGTGAAAACACCTTAGATGCTGGATCGCCTTTGAGCTCAAGTGGGATAGGACTCCAAAAAAATGGGGTAATCATAGGCTGCATGCATCCTAAGGACATTGGATCCAGAGTGGGAGGCCAGTACCAGTGCCGGAATGCCGTGCTCATTTCTGCCAGTCTTTGAAAGGAGCCCAGGAGGGTGGGAGACTGTGGCCAAGGCAGGGAGCAGCAGTGAGAAACCCAGGATGCTCGGTCCAGGAGAAGATGCTGGGAGAGGGAGAGGAAAAGGCAGCCAACCCCAAACAGGGTGGAAGGGAACCAGACCCTGGGCCGCATTGGCCCAGGGCATTGGAATCTGACAGACCTGTGTTCAAATCCAGCCAAGTGGGTTGGCAATCTCCTTAGCCCTTCTGAGCCGCAGCTTCCTCAACCAAGGGATAATGGGACAATTGAGCTCCCAGAGCCACTCAAGGACAGGATGACAGCCGCAAAGTGCTCAGGAAAGTGCCAGAAGCATGGGAAGTGCTTCAGAAAGTGTACCTTTTGTTACTATCTGGTGGAAATAAGATGGAGGCAGATTTTGGTTTAGTGTAACAGAACCTTGCAACACTTGGAGCTGCCTCACTACAGAGTGCAATACAGGCAGGAGACAAATATTCCAGTGGTCACAATGCTGAAAACTCAATGCTTTTGTGTACTTTGCTGCCTACCTGGAATGATTGCAAGTATTTCCTATTGCCTCCAAGAAGAGTTGATGATTATGCTCTCCCTGCATTTGAGGAAGGGACTATGCTTGGCCCCTATCTGATTACCCCATGTGGACCCCTTCCCACTACTGCACTGCAGAACAGCCAGTCAGAGGGGAGGGGTGGGAGGCCCACAGCTGGACCAGGGGAGGCTGTCTTTAACCTGGGGCAGTAGTTAATGTCACCCCCATTAAGAGAGACTCAGCCTTCTGACAGCACAGAAGCTGTGGAAGCAGAGACTCGCTGGACAGGACAGCAGAGACTGGCTGGACAGCAGAAACCAGCTGGTTCTAGAATCAGAGGGCTGGGAAGTGGAGAAGATTCAAGTATGAGAGGGGAGGGAGGGGGATGTCCCTTCCCCCTCTGAACAGCATCTTTCTTAGAGGGTCACAGTGATGCCTGGAGATGTTCACTGCAGCTTGTGGATTGTGGTTGTGTCTTTTCCCTCCAGCTGAGGGCTTTTCTTGATTCCACTTCCTGCTGCACCCTACAGCCAGTTCTCTGACAAGTTGAGGATTTGGGCTCAGCCATCTGGACATGTGGCTGAGCACAGGAGGGAGATGTTGAGGAGCTGAAGCTGACAGGTCTCCCACGGCTGAGCTCACACCCAGTCTCAAGGTGCAGAAGGCAGGGCAGCCAGTCTGCCTCGCAGTACCTTTAGGTGACCAGGCAGAGGGTGTCGTGGCCTTGCAAACATGAATCCTGGCAACTGAAGTATGATGGCTGTCACTGGTGCTGCAGAGGAGGAAGCTCAAGAACGTAGCTGACTCCCAGACTCATGCTGTGCTGGCTGGGGCTTCCTCGTACTGCCTCACACTAGCTGCCTCCTGACTGCCTTTTGTACTCTTGTTCTTCTGCTAGACCTTACATGGTCTTCTGGAGGTGGCAAGGGCTGCCCCAAATATATAGCAAACCTTGCATTCTTAGGAGTGAAGTGCCGGCACAGAGAGCTGCTCTTTTTAGGTCTTTAGCTTGACTGAGCCAGGTGATCCTGGAGGTCACAAAGCCTCAGACCCTCTTGGGACCTGCAACAATTGTCAGCCTTTGCCATGGGGTTTCTGGGTTGACATTCTTGGTCTTAGTGGAAAGAGGGGCTGGGGTGAAGTTTGATGTCCTCTTCCTCTGCCAGTCTCTTCTGATGGCAAACCATGGTACTTAGATAAAGCTGGTGAGAAAACCAGAACAGTGAGAGGAGTGGGGAACAGGAGGGCCTCACTGTTTAGCACAGATGCTCCAAAGGCCTGCCCTGTCCCCAGGATTACCTGAGGAATGGGGTAATTTCCCTTAGGTGAAATTAGTATTCGGCTGGGTTTTTTATGGCTCTTGATGGAAATTCTGGTATTCTGATCCTGATGGAGGAGTGAGGAGTCTGAAAGGAGAATGGGGCTGATTGTAGTGGAGAGAGAGAGGAGAGGCTGACTGTGGCAGACGAGAGGTGGTATGAACTCTGACAAGCCCCTTCCTGAGGGAAGGGGCCTATTTCCCCTTTCTTTGACTCTGGGCTTGGCAAAGTATGAGGAAGCAATGCTCTGACATTTCTGGACCGAGCTTTTAAGAAGGCTGGCAACTTCTGACCAGACATGGTGGCTCATGCCTGTAATCCCAGCACTTTGGGAGGCCAAGGCGGGTGGATCATTTGAGGTCAGGAGTTCAAGACCAGCCTGGCCAATATGGTGAAACCCCATCTCTACTAAAAATACAAAAATTAGCCAGGTGGTAGTGGCATGTGCCTGTAATCCCTGCTACTCAGGAGGCTGAGGCAGGAGAATTGCTTGAGCCTGGGAGGCAGAGGTTGTGATGAGCTAAGATCATACCACTGCAAGACTGGCAACTTCTACTTTAGGCTCTTGGAGCCCTGAACACCATGTTGAAAGTCCAACCACCCTGCCAGAGAGAGTACATGCGAGCTTTTAGACTATATGGAGAGGGAAAGGGGCCCAGCTGAGCCCAGCCTTCCCTTCCACTGTCCCCATGAGGTGTCAAGATTGTGAGTGAAGCCACCTTGGACTCTCCCAACCACCTCAGCTGCCAGCTAAATACCTCTGAGTGACCCCAGTGAATGCCATATGGAGCAGAAGAATCACCCAGCTGAGCCCTGCCCAAATTCCCAACTTGTGAAACAGTAGATAAGAATATGCTTGTTGTTTTAAGCAACTAATTATGAAGTAGTTTAAGTGGCTATAGATAACCAGAACACTGGATAAAGGACGAGGTCATGACCAGGAGCACTGACTCCCAGGTGCCCCTCTGTGGACCCTTGGCAGGCAGCCAGGAGGCATTTGGGCTTTTGCTGGGGTTTACACTTGGAAACTGGGCTTATTTTGTTCCTCTCAATCTGTTGCTTTAGCAAGCCGACTGCAAGGACCTTGGGCACAGTTTTTTGATATGTGGGCTTCAAGGTATAAACTGGAAATCTCCTCTGTCTTTAAATTGCTGAAAACAGGGACCAACTTGAAATCCATGCCTCCTACCTGCTCAAGGATAATGATACAGAACCAGCAGCAGAGGGTATTACAGCAACATCAATAACGAGATCTGATTAGACCTGAGTGTAAAATTAACATTGTTGCAGTTTGTCCTAAGGAGGGAAGAGTGTTATATACAATATTTACAAGTTGGTTTTGAAACAAAGATTTTAATTGGTTTCCAATAAGCAAATGCTTCTTAGTTTAAAAAAAGGCAAACCCAGGTGTAGTGTGGGATGAGGCTAAGAACTATCAGCCACTGAGTAAATGGCTGCTCCGAAGTTCCCTCTGTCCTCTCATGAAAGCACCATTCTGGCCAGACATTCCTCAACTATTGAGGAGTGGCAAAGCATTCACGAGTCTGAAGTCTGACAACGCCCTCACCTTAACATGCTTCTCCCTGGCTCAGAAGAGCTGGCCAAGGGTTTTGGAAAGCTTAGGACAGAGTTTCCTTGAAGAGTAGTTCAGTGCCCACCCAAGTCATACATACCAGGGCCACTTATTGAAATGAAGGCTCTATGATTCCAGCTTGGATCTATTAACACTGAATCTTCCCTGTCAAACAAAAATGTTAAAGGGAAATGGAGTCCAGAAATAGGAATGTAACAACTTCTCTAGGTGATGTTCATGCATTCTTAAGTCTGAGAACCATTGAGTTTCTCAAAGCCTCTTTTATCTTCAGATTTGCCTGGAATTCGATAGGAAGATATCTCCTTGAATTGAAATTCATAGAGGGAACCTCTCTCTATATTAAATGAGAGAATGTTGAAACACTCTTTTTTTTTTTTTTTTTTTAAGATGGAGTCTCGCTCTGTCACACAGGCTGGAGTGCAGTGGCACTATCTTGGCTCATCGCAACCTCCACTCACAGGTTTTCTGCTTCAGCCTCCCAAGTAGCTGGGATTGCATGCCTGCCACCATGCCCAGCTAATTTTTGTATTTTTAGTAGAGATGGAGTTTCACCATGTTGGCCAGGCTGGACTCGAACTTCTGACCTCAAGTGATCTTCCTGCCTTGGCCTCCCAAAGTGCTGGGATTACAGGCGTGAGTCACCACACCTGGCCAAGAGAGAACGTTGAAGAATTTTAAAGGCCCCTCTCCTCTAAGAGCTTTCCAGGAGAGGTTGTTTCCTCTGAGTCCTCTGGCCTGAAGGTACACTTTGAATCCCAGTTCTGCCATTCACCATGCACTATTCTACTGCAAACAAATTATTTAACCTTTCTATGACTCTGTTGATTGTTCTGTAAAATGGGGACATTAATAGCATCCATCTCACAGGACTATTGTGAGGACTCAATAGGATAATGCACACAAAGTGATTATCTCCTTAATACATGTTAGATATGATTGTAATATGGTGGGAAGGGGGCTGGAAGCCGTGACAAATGAGGAAAAGTCCAGGAAATAGAGAATTTTTATCCTGGGGAAGACATGACATTGGGAAGACCTGACATTTTCTAAAAAATTAGTGGTTATTATCTGGGAAGAGAAACATATTTGTTTGTATAACTTGAAGTGATAGGACTGGAAGTAGTTGTAAAAATTAAAGGGAGATCAGGCGTGGTGGCTTACACCTGTAATCTCAGCACTTTGAGAGGCCAAGGCAGGAGGATGGCTTGAGCCCAGGAGTTCAAGGTCACAGTGACCCATGATCACACCACTGCACTCCAGCCTGGGCCACAGAGAGAGACCCTGTCAAACAAAAACATTAAAGGGAAATGGACTTCCCCTGAATAAAAGGAAGAATTGAAAGATCAAGTGTGCAGCCTCAGGAAGTAGAGAGTTCCCCATCACTCGTGTAACCAAAGACAGGTGGCTGAACATGTGGCAGGACAATGAGACAATGAGGCAGAGCTTGGAACCTGGGCTGGGAGATAGAATATATAAACTTTAAAGATTCTTTCCATCTTGATTCTGTGATTCATGATTCTAAGTTTACTTAAAGACAGCAAGTGTCCACTAAAAAAGGTGAAGAGATAGGTTCTTTGCAAAGTGATTCTTAAAGCTGGTTTCTACTTCAAGCTCAGGACACCGCCCAGTCACCACTGATCAGCTGCCTTGGAGACAAAATCTGCTCCCTATAACTTGCATTCACTGGTCCCTATTTTGCCTCTTGGGCCACAAAGATCAAGGCCAGTTTTTTTTTTTTTTTTCTTTTTTCTGAGATGGAGTCTCACTCTGTTGCTTAGGCTGGAGTGCAGTGGTACCATCTTGGCCCACTGCAACCTCCACCTCCTGGGTTCAAGCAGTTCTCTGCCTCAGCTTCCTGAGTACCTGGGATTACAGGCACCCACCACCATGCCCAGCTAATTTTTTTGTGTTTTTTAGTAGAGATGGGGTTTCACCATCTTGGCCAGGCTGGTCTTGAACTCCTGACCTTGTGATCTGCCCTCCTTGGTCTCCCAAAGTGCTGGAATTACAGGTGTGAGCCACTGTGCCTGGCCGCCAATTTGTCTTTCACACCACGGTTTTTCAAATCCTTAGTGAGCAGTGAGTCCATACCCCTGCTCCCCAACATGCACCAGGTCTTGTCTTTCCTTAAGTAGAATTGCTTGTTGGCAGTGCCTGTCAATGAAGTCCTCACGCCCACTCCAGCTAGTGTTGTTTATATTAAGCTAGGCAGCATTTATGGTGCATGTTTTAATAGACATAGCCTCATTAATTTGAAATATACCTACATTGGGATGAGTTTATCTTTGTACTAATTTAAAAAAAAAAAGTTTGCTAAGCATATTTATTGTCTTAAGATTACAGAGCAATGTTTAAGCTTCTTATGAGAAGTAACTGTTTCAAATACCCTTAAGCTCATTAAAAAAATTACTTGGTCACTTACAAATCCATCCTACCTTTTCACTAAGACAAGTGACTAAAAGACCACCTCCTGGCAACTTTATTAGTAATTTACTGTTTGCTCTTTGAATTGGCATAAAACTCCCTTCTTAAATGTTTTTCACTCCAAGGAACACAGGGTAGGTGAGGGTGGGTGGGCTTATGATGGGGGTGTGGTTTGGGGAAGGAAATGGCTTCCTTGGGTTTGGTGATGGGATTCGGAGGACACCAACTCAAATGCCTTCATACCAGGCAAGTTACCTAGATGTGTGCAGTGAGCTGGGAGCATTTAAGGCAATATGGAGTGGGAACATCAGTGGCAAACTGGAGAAACCATCCCCTCCCAAGCAGTTTATACTTTTGCAAAAGATTTGGATTTTATTGGCAGATAGCCATTTTGTGATGCTTTTCTTAAACACTGAATTACAGTCTTGCACAGGAGAGAGATGATTGGGTGAGCTTATTAGAGATTCCGGGGTGCACTAACAAGATCTAATGTATAGGGAGTTTGGGCCACTTAAAAGGACACGACACTTTGGGTAAGAAAAATGAATCAGATGCATCAACAGAACCTATGATGAGATCTTTGAAGGAATACATTTACATAAAGACAGGGAGTAAGGTTCCCAGAGCTTAGGGTATTTTGTCTAGGAGATCATTCAGGTTGAAAATGGGTCATGAGAGATACAAATGGAAGGATAAAATGAGCTGCGTGTGTTTAAAGGTGGGGCTGTGCCCGGCAGAGGAGCTGATTAGGAGGCATAATGAGATGCGCTAATTGAGAGTAAGTAATGGAAGGAACTTTGAGAGATGCCTGTTCACAGGACTGAAGGCAAGTGGGACTGAAAGGGTATAATGAGAGGTGTAATGAGGGAAGGGAAGGTGGAACGCTCTCTTGGGTCTCAGGTGTGATGACTCACACACACACAGGCAAGACAGGAGATGTCTGATTTGAAAGGGTGGAGGACCGGAAGGGCATAATCTGACAAGGTGCAAGGAAGCACAATGCTGGCAGGCCCAGGAGAGGAGGGGGATCCACAGAGAGGAGCAATAGAGGGGGCTAGGCACTAGGAATGAAAACCCCAGGGTGATAATTATCTTCTCAGAAAAGACAGCCGTGTCTTCGAGTGTTTGAGTCAGTTTTTGTAAAGGATACAGAGGAGCCGCAACTCCTTCCTTCTGTCTTTTCTTTGGACAATAGCAGAGAAAACAGGCTATTGTGCAGCATGAGCCCTGAAGTAAACATTTCTGAACCATGTGGGACAGGGATGAGGGCAGTTGTGAAATGTGCTTTTCTTGTAACTTTGAGGTTTCATAGGATCTTGGAGACTGGGTGAGTAGGCTGGGCTGATCGTGGAAGTCAGTGACTTGAATTTAACATTCTCAGCCTGGAACCAAGTCTTCCCATCTCTGTCCCTTGCCAACCCCACCTCACCTCACATCCCCTGTGGCCACAACACTGAGGGCCTGGCTCCAGGGCTCTGCACCTGCCACCCCAGGCCCTGCTTTCCTCTGTAGCTCTGCCGTCCCAAGTTGTCATCTGCTCTGAGAGCACCAAGGGTCACCCCCTTGCTAACCTGGTACCTAGTCTCATATAATTAACGGTGGTAAAGGAATTCCAGCTCCATCTAGGTAACACATGAATTTAAAATAGTCAAGTTTCATGCACAGGGAGCTCTGAATCACCATTTTAGTAAAAAAGGAAAATAAAGTTCTTTTGTCTAACTGAATTTTCGAGTTAAAATTTAAGCCTGTTTCCCCCTGCAAGGTAGTCTGTGGACGGTTAACTTGTCAACATAATACTCAGTTATCTGGACACGGTAAGTGCCTCATACCTTAGTTTCCATTTCTTTTAATGCTGGCTCCTATGGCTATTCTCCCGTTAACCGTATTCTTCTAAAGAATAACCTGGGAACTTGCAGAAAATTTAAGTATTTTCTATTTAATACCTGCACAATTACAGATCCTGGGGGTGCAGTCACATGACCTGTGTTTTGACAAACTCTCCAGGTGATTTGGATGCAAGCTCAAGTTTGAGTCACTGTTCTAAAGTTTATAGCAAAGGGTTAAAAGCACTGACCAATATGAAGCAAAGTGGACGAGCTCATTCTGACTCTTCCGTCCCTTAAGCAATTCTACTTAAGTAAAGACATGATCTGGTGCTTGTTGGGGAGTTGGGGAGTAGCGGTATAGACTCACTGCTAAGGATTTAAAAAACTCTGCTATTAGTACATCAGGACTCTGTTCTGGAAAAACAACATAAAAGCATGAACATATCAGAGATGTAGGACAAAGGAAGTCACTCGATGTTTATTGAGTGTGTACGATTTGCCAGTCACTGCCTTTACATGTCTGGTTCTGCTTAATTCTTAAAACATGAGGCTGTAACTACTTTACCAGATGAGGAAACCATGCTCAGAGATGAGGTAATTTTCCTAAGAATGTAGATGGTAAGTAGTGGATGGGATTTAAGTCCCAGTCGAAGTTAAATGTCTTTTTCTCAAAAGATGCTGCTGATGGAAGGGTCATTAGTGACAAAATTCATACATAGAAAAAGTATCCAACATTACTGCGACATCTTTATTCTTTTAAAATCACACAGGACACAGGTCATATTTAACATTATCCAAGTCGTTTTTTTTGTTTGTTTTTTTCTTTTTTTGAGACAGGGTCTCTGTTGCCCATGCTGGAGTGCAGTAGGGCAATCCCAGCTTGCTGCAGCCTTGACCTCCTGCGCTCAATCTATCCTCCCACCTCAGGTAGCTGGAACTACAGGCATGTGCCACTATACTAAGCTAATTTTATTTTTTGCAGAGATGAGGTCTCACTATGTTGCCCAGGCTAGTCTTGAACTCTTGGGCCCAGGTAATCCTCCTGACTTGGCCTCCCAGTGTCAGGATTACAGGTGTCAGCCCTCACACCCGGCCAGTCTTCACTGGGTGTTTCTGACCAACGTGTGCCATCTTGCACTGTAATATCCACTTTGTTTATTCTGGGGAAACAGCACTTCACAGTTGCTCAAACATTGCACTACGAGACTGAAATCTGGGTTCAGATCATCATCTTACATTTAGCTAGACGCAAACAGTGTAAGTTTGCTGGGCCCATTTTCTTTGCCCCTGGACTGTCGTTCTTATCCCCACCTAAGGAGTTAGTAACCCAACCCAGCTTATCACCAGCACCAGATCTGGAGTGCAAGCAACTGGCCTTCAGCTCATGGATGAAGATCTACCATTAATGCAGGCCCAACAGCACCTTCTCCCAGGAGCTCCCAACCCATGTGCCAAGCCCTACAGAATTAACATATAAGCCCTGCAAACCATGTACAAATCACGGTCTAAACAGACCTTTTGAGCTTGTTAATCGGAATATTTTGTGGCATCCAGTCTTATCCTAGTCCAAGAACTCTAGAATCTGTAGAACTGTTGAACTAAATACAAGGAATAAACTCTACTGCCAGCACTCAATTAGCTGCACCGCTGGAAAGGAACAGTGACATGGTGGATTAAAAAAAAATTGGTTGTTTGACTTTGGAATGCACTGATTTTTTTTTTCAGTAGATTAACTTTTCTAATTATATTTTGCACAGCCTAATATTAACAGGCATTTGTATTCCCTGGGCACACAACATCTGACATTGAGAGCTAGGAGATGCAGCCCAAAAATGTGCTGGTCTCAGAGAATAACAATGTTATGAAAAATCCACGCGTGGATAATGAAGAGGAAGCTAATTATAAAGTGCTCTGCAAATATTAAATCATAAGCAGAGAAGGCAAAATAGTAATTATCTATCGACATGTGGACAGAGTAAAAAAGTTTATTAACATTCTAAAAAGGACAGAAATTTTCAAGAATCATCATTAGTGTTAATAAAGCTTGATGAAAAAATTCGGATGCAAGGAGGGTCAGTGAGTTATTGGGCGGTCTTTCAAGTAAGGAAACCTCAAGCAATAATACCAAAGCGTTTTAAAAGAGCGTTTAAAATGAATTTTATTCTTTGAATTTTACAAGTAGTCTTTAGAGGCTTCAAACAAGAACTCTGTTGCAAAACTCTAATAAATAGCTTGCCCCAAGTCCCCAAACAAAATGTAAAATGAAATGAGAACTAAACTCAGAAGGATAAGCAAGACTTCAGAATGCTTGGATGTTAGCAATATTTCTCATTTACAAAGAGGTATCAGGCAATGTACAATCTCCTTCATACAAGTCAAAGAGAGAAAGAGACAGACAACTGAAATCTTTACAAAGCACTCCGAAATCTTCCTATTTCCATGATAGAAATGTCACCAGAAAAAAAAATCCCATGGAGAAATCACAATCAAGAATGAAACTGTAGCATAAAAATCTGGTAGTGAATGTAGCGGGGAGAAGAGAGGAAAATCCATCCTGTTTTCTTTCAGGGATGGAGAGAGGAATTCCTTGGGGGAGGGAACTTCCAATCAGATGCCGCTAGAGTGCTGAATGTTCCCTTAGACCAGAGTTGCCACTGAAAGGGCAGAGGGGTCGGTTTAGTGACAGTTACAAAGGCAACAAACAAAGGGGTCTCCTCAGGTCAGTCAACACTGGCCAGCCCCATGTCTCTGTGCTCTACAGCAGCGAGGGCCTTGGAAGAGTGACCCAGGGGCCCGAAGCAGCCTGCATCACAAGACAGGAAAAATAGCACATCAATAATTTCTGCAGCGGAATCCTTTGGATGGCCACGAAAGGATGCAGAAAATACCGTGCTGAAATTTCACACTGGGACATGCAGATTTCAAAAGCCCATTCTACTATCACAATCATTGCTTCTAACAATCAAGGATTAAAATTCACAAACATTCACTGTTAGCTTTTCCTAGTTACAAATACTGGTGAAGTCTTGCTCTGGAGAGAAATATTAATTTAGAGATATGGTCATTTTGAGCAAGCTAGAAAAACCAATTGTGCCACATTTTTGTCTTTAAAAATCTTTAAAACGACGTATACTTTGACCAAAATGCATTCAAAATGCATACAGATAATAAGGTTTTGGTTTGGGGGCATTCTGAAATCAATTACTGTTTGGAGCCAGGAAGCTGTAAGATAGGTTGATTCCAATTTAGTGGGGCTCAATTAAGCCAAACAAAAAAGAGTCCTGCAGCACAAGTGGGACCATCTTCCTGGGGAAAGGGAGAAGCAGGAAATGACCTCACAATGCAGGACTGAGAAGGGGTGTGGCCTGCAAGCATTGTCAGAGGTGCTCTGGTGTACTGATTTGCTGTTAAATAACCCTGGTCCTGCTGATCTCTGGAAGACAGGTACAAACAGCACTAGCTCATGCACGAGTCATTCAAGGGAGGTAGACATTTTCTCAAAGCAACTCCCTCTCCAGGCATTTTAGGGAAGAAGGTAAGGAAATATCCCTCTCTACTCCCCAAACAAGTTATAAAAACATTCTTTTTCTAGGAATAATGACATTTGTTAGAATAACAAGGGAAAGCTTGGTTTACCTGAAGTTGATAAGAAAGCTGATGGGAATAGAGGCAGATGGGCCAGGAGGCGCCCTGGTCCAAGGCCCAGTTTCTTCTTAAATACATAACAGATAAAGATATTGTGCAAAAAAATAAAGACATTCACATTTTAGCAGTTAAACTTTTATTTTACTGTTTAAAATTTTTATTTACTTTTTTTTGTTTTTCTTTTCTACAAAAGGCAGGTGATGATTGTTGATCTGCAACTATTGTGTTGTGCACTCCCCGAAAGGGGGCAGAGTAGGAAGCCAGGGAAGGTGCTCTGAGGATGCTTTCTATGGAAGGAAAAGGGCTGCAGGACACTCACTGGAGGGAGTGTCCGGGCCCTTCCCCTGTCCTCCTCAGCCTTCCCTAGCTCATGTCTATGGTGTTGAAGACCCATTCCGTGAACTTCTTCAGCTTGTCCGAGGCATTCTGGGACTCCTCCTGTAGCCTCAGGTTGTCCTCTCGCAGGTGCTGCACCTCTGCCTGAAGGTGGGCTTTGTCTTCTTTTTCCTGGGAGGTAGAGTGAAGTAGAGAAGCTAAGAGGTGTGGCCCCACCTTGGCCAGCTCTTCTAAGAAGTAGCTACGGACCTGTTTTGATCTTTTGCCCATTTCTGTTTTTTGTTCCTCCAAACACCTGTCTAAACAGCCTGGTATCAGGTGCTAAGACACTCTCAGCTCAGGGAACAGGGCTTCCAGAGAGATTCAACCTCGCAGGATTAGCTGTAAGTAATGCTGGAATGTAAGTACATTAATGTGTATTTTAACGTCCTTGCTAGTCAGGATTGTCTTAAATTTTAGACAATTGTTTTGGTGGTTGATGTGGTATAGTCAAGGCTGCCCAAAAAACAAAACATTCAGTTCTTTTGGTGCAAAAGCCCCAGTAACACCAACTACATGGGAGTCTGGGCTACCAACACATTACACAAGGAGTGGGGAGGGCGGGAGAGGACCCAGGTGGGGCTGGCTGGGGTTCAAAGCTTTTCACAAATTAGTGAACAGTTTTTCTGTATGCCTGACGCCGAACGCCTCCTTGCACTGTGTGTTCCAGTGGCAACTGAGATCCCTGCAGCCCCAAACACGTGCAGGCACCGGGAAGACACCCACATTTTATTTCACTATGCTACTTAAAAAGGGCTCTCAAGGTTCAAGGGCAGTTTGCACAGACTGGGCAATTTGCTTTGAGAATACGTGTTTACCTTCTTCAAATCTTCCCGAAGCATCTTCAGCATACCTTCCAGCTGGTCCACTTTAGAAGCCAGAGTGGGAGAGGAATCTTTACTGCTGGGAACAAGAAACAAAAGACCATGTTGGCAGGGGCCTCCATGGCTGGGATTTTTTTTTTTTTAATCTGAGGAGGCTGTATTTATAAAATGGTTTTCAATGTCAAATTACTCGGTATGGCGACCCAGTGAGTATTTTTACTTTACAAAATAAAATGGTAATCTTAAAAAAAGGTAATACAAGCTTGAACTGCAGGAAATAAATAGCTTCCTTTGTTAAAGATGCTGCATCTTCACGACTAAAGAATGAAGCACAATAGTGAAAATGGTCTCTCTGGCAGCACAAGAGGTACTTTCTGGCAGACATAATTGTCAAACAGTAAAATGATTCCCAGGGAGGCTCTGGGATCTCTCGTGGGCTTTGAAAGAGGAGTTGCTCCCCTGTGTGTGGGAAAGAAGCTGGGGAGCTGATGTGATAGGCAGGTCGTCTCTGGTCCCCAAGTGTGTGGTCTTAGCTACTCATGTAATTGCAGCTAAGGCATCATGGCTACATCTCAAACCACTAGGACTCAGCAAGCGCATGTAGAAGCATGACCATCAGCGACACTGTGGAAGATACTGAAAACCCAGACTGCAGGACTACACAGCACAGAGCGCGGGGACACTTAGAGCAAATGCTCTCTCCTACCTGACCCAACTGGTCCTGAGGGCATAAATGTATTACGGCATTAAATAATAATGAATATTCGTCATTATGGCCATATAAGTCATCAAGAATAGTTTAATTATATCTATTGTATTTAGTTACAAAGCTTTCTGACTAAAATGTAAAGTGGCCCTGCGGTGATGAGCTTCACTCAGCTACTCCGTGTGGCTTCCATCTCTTCTCCCCACAGCTGCAGTCACTAGCAGGTGTGACACAAGGTACAGAGTGCTGCCCTCGCACGGGGACCAACCTGCTGAAAGGCTTCATCTGGGCCAGAGCCTGGTCCTCCAGCTGATCACTGTTGGATGCAGCACTCAAGGGGCGATGGTTTTCATCACTAGCAGCAAAAAACGAGGCTCTCTGGACTGGAAAGGAGAGAACAAACCATTGAGTATTTTGGAACCACATCCCTGGGCCCTATCTATCAAAGTCAACAAGTGGTCTAGTTGGCAGTCATGTCTAGTATTTCCAGTGCAGGATGCACTGGAAATCTTATTTCCCAGCTCTCACAGGGAAAAATATGACTGTTTTAGCTGTAAGAGGATTGTACCATTGTAATTTCCCTTTAAAAAACATTTGTGAGTCAATTTCTAGTTCCCCCTCTTCCCTGCTCATCACAGTAGCATTCTATGAAATGTTTCTCTGGAAACAGTCCTGTGCCAAATTTCCAGACCAAGGCTTTCCACTCAGCAATGAAATAAATGCATTCGAGAGCTAGCATTATACTTAAAACTTCTTGAAGTTATGTCTTCCACAAGATTCCTGGACACTCTGGTTGGCTTTAACATAAATCCATACCACCTGTGTTCCAAAACATACCAAGTTAAAATTTAAGCCAAGAAAACGAAATCAAATTTAAAATAATCTCCTATTAAAAACCAAAACTTCTACCATTTGTATATGAAGGAGATTAACCAACAAATTGAAAAATCAAGTCAGAACTAGGTATTTCCATCTGCTAAATAAACAGCATGAAGGTAAAAGGATCCGCTGCTGACCACTCCATGGTTGCCCGACTTACAGGTTCTGTGGCCTAGTAAATTTCCCCCCAAAATTCAAACTTGACTAAATAGCAATTTTCAATTCTCCTAATTAAGAGCAACAACAACAAAAAAAACAGAAAAAAAAAAAAATCACCTGCTATAATTTTGTAAAGAATAAGAACTATAAATTTTAGAAAGATCTTTAAATGTAGAAAAAAGTCAGTCTTCATTCAAAAAACCCAGCTGACTATCTTATGTCTACACACACATACTGCACTACTTTTTCTGTTTTCATTACAGCAGACAAGATCAGTACCAGTCTGAGGACCTGCATTTAAGAACTGCCAGCCTAAAGCGAGCACACGGCCAGCAGGCTGGCAAGGAGACAATGCAGACAGACAACGTGCTACTGCACACAGAGACGAGGGCGAACGGCAAGGGAGACGCCCCACATTTGTCAGGACAGGCGCGTGGCCAAGCAGGGCAAGCACTGTGACACTTAGCAACAGCGTCTTTGCGACGTGATGAAAGATCCTCTCTGGATACGTGTTCTTTTCAGTCAAGGGACAGCTGAGATTCCTCTCCCCACTGCCCTTCCCATATACAGAGGAGGTGAGGCACTCATGTTATGAATCCTGTGGAGGAAACACCAGGTGGCATCTGATTACATAAAACATGTGCTTAAGTGTCCAGCTTAGGGTCTGGTCTCTACTGAGTGCTCAGTAACTGGTAGCTCATCTGGTGAGGCACATATGTTGTGAGTGTGTCCAGAGAAGTAGCGTGGATGGAGACTGCTCACTCCGCCGGCACCCCGCAGGGTAGCCCTGCAGGATCCTGGGCTGTCCTGTGTGGATTCAGTGGACTCACCCTCGTAGGCTTTGGCAGCATCTACCAGGTTGGACCAATCCAAGTCCGCAGCAGTGTCAGGCAGGGGCATCAGGCCGGGGTCAGGCATAGGCTGCCTGCGGGTCTCCTGGATGTCAGTGAGGGAGCTGTCGGAGGCCGAGAACTCTCCTGCAGGAAAGGAGGAGGAATGAGATGCTTCTTGTGCCTGTGGGAGAGCCACTCAAAACTTACCTGTTTCCTGTTACCACAACAGATTGTAAGCCATTTGTGACTGTTACCAATGTCCAGGTTAGCAGGCTGTTAGTGGCTATTCTAAAGCTGACTTGAAATAGGAATGGGCTTCCTCTAGTCTGTCTTCATTTTTTTACAACCTCCCATTATCTCCCTTCCAACAGTGAGTCATGACCAAGTTAGTTTTGCACTGAGGCACTAAGTCTGCTTTTGTGAGAGCTGTCTGTCCACAGCAGGGCCTGGGCAGCACTAGCACCTCCTTTCCCGCAGAGTCAAGGGATTTGGGCCGGGAAGAAGAGGCCTACTTCAACAGAGAGCTGGATTTTGGAGCCAGACCAGGGATGTTTCTTCCTATTAGAGGGGACAATAGGGCTTATTTTTTTTATTTTTTTATTTTTTGAGACAGAGTCTCACTCTGTGGCCCAGTCTGGAGTGCAGTTGCACGATCTCGGCTCATTGCAACCTCTGCCTCCCAGGTTCAAGCAATTCTCCTGCCTCAGCCTCCCAAGTAGCTAGGACTAAAGGTATGTACCACCATGTCCAGCTAATTTTTTCTATTTTTAGTAGAGATGGGGTTTCACTATGTTGGCTAGGCTGGTCTTGAATTCCTGACCTCGTCGTGATCCACCTGCCTCAGCCTCCCAAAGTGCTAGGATGACAGGCGTGAGCCACTGCACCCAGTTTAATAGGGTTTGTTTTTATCTGGCCTGGGAGTGGTAAGGGACAGAAGGCCCATGCCTGCCCTGTCTGCTATTCAGGGGCAGCCCACTGGGTTCCATGGTCAAAGGTGTCCAAGGGGGTGTGAGGGGCAAATCAAGGGATGTTTAAGTGTGCTGGGTTACTCAGACAGAGCTAAGACAGCAAGGCGATTTTAGGGGTGGAACTGGTATTATTCTTGCCAAGGATGCAGTCATCACACGAGCTATTCTTTGGATCAATTTTGGGTTGCAGCAGTCTAACATCCCAAGCTCTTCTAAGGGGACGATTTATTGAATACAAATATTAAACCATTGTAACAACAAACTGACATATTAACAACTAAGCTCTGCTTAGCCTGGGGCAGGGAGGACTGGGCAGAGTCAGCCACCCTGAACACTGAAGGCAGCTCCTACTACTCAGGTTAATGCAGGCAGATAACAGGAAGGACGGCTGTTGGGGTCCAGGGAAAATGTTGCTCATGACATAAAAATGCCCTCAGTAGGCAGAAGCTGGGTGGAAGTGAGGGCAGAGCAAACCAGTCCGCGAGAAGGAGCACCCTTGGAAGGTGACTGCAACACTCAGGTCCATGCGAACACAAAGTTAAAGCTAAATGCTCAGCTAGAATACTTAAGTGACTCCAGAAAGACCTGTTCACCAGGAGTTAAAGATTTCATGTATTATGACAGCCTGGTAAGCCAGTGTATTAAGTGCTTTGTTTTCCCTTTCAAATTACAAAAAGAACTTCTCTGAAGTACAGCTGCTGGTTATTACTGTGCTTAAAATTAGCAAAATTATGAGTAAATGGAAGTTAACAAATACTGCAAGATATTTAACGTTAAGTTCTACTTAAATGTGCTCCCACCAAGGGTAAGGAGGAGGAACAGATAATTCTGTAACTCACAACGCTTCTGCCCTTTTATCTCTGGGGCCCAGCTTTCCATGTGGGGGATGAAAGAAGTCCCCCTTCCTCATCCCCCAAACACATTTCAGTGGAAGTCACCAAGCAAGGTAGGGCTGAGGGATCAGCCCAATGCGGACTGCTTGGTTAGGAGGTGAAATCACTGCAGCTGCTGTCCCACTCAGGAAAACAAGAAAAGCTGATGGGAAGGGCCTCAGAGAGGGCTGCCTGTTCCTTCCCTTCCACTGTGGACTCACATGGGGCCTTTAGTCCCAGGACTCCTCGTCTGGACAATGACCACGTGTGGGGAGGCAGATTTCTGGGCTGCTCTTGTGGAATGTAGGCTTCCACGACTCAGGGCCTACTCTGACATGACACATGCAGAGAAGACTTCACAAAGGGGTTACCTTTACACTGCAAAGGCAAAATTAAAAGTACAGGGAAATAAGAGAACAATCAAAGTAAGGCAGGAATAATGGAATTCAGGGAAGATTGACCCTGATGTAGGGAGAGAAGGAGAGAAAAAGGTTAGGGGCAGGAGGTCACTACCAGAAGGCTTATTCTGGGGTCTGATGATAAAAAGTGGTCATTTCATGTGCCAACCTTGGTTCATTGGAGGTGACTTCCTGGAGCAAAGAGAACCCAGATATAAGCTGCAGGTGGATGGGGGAGGGAGCAGGGGAAGCTGGCATGAGCCTTGTGTGATGCCTGCCGGGGCGAGCAGGGTGGGTGGGACTGTGCTGCTGAGCAGTGAGTAGGACGGAGACATGGAGGAACATTCATGAGTGTGGGCTGAGAGCTCAAAAATAAGGCAGCAAAAGCAAAAGATGTAAAGAAATTACTGTTCCAGAGAAGCAGCAGAAGGAAAAGAAACATGGGTATGAATGGACACCAGAGACATAAAAGCTGCAGCATAGTTCGCAAAAGGAAAAAGGACAGAAGGGAGGACAGCAGTGCATCTGGTAAATGATCAGGAACACTGGTTCCATGACAGGCATCTGCTGTGCTGGGCCACAGCTATGAGGGGAGGTGTCGAGCCCTGGAATGGGGTAGGACAGAGACAGGAAAAAGGGAAAAACCAAATTTTAAATCCCGAGTCCCAGAACATGGCCCTTAATAAAACAGGGATCTAGTTGGGTCACAAAGCAAACAAGGCATATGTGGACCAGGTGCAAGAACATGGAGGTACCCATTATCCACAGGCCTTTTCCTTACATAATGCTTGCCTGCTCACTGCATGAATAAATCAATGAGTCAACAAATGAGTGGTTGACACCACAGGCAATTTCCTTACAGCCTGGGAAAGACTGAGAGCAATGGCAAGTCTGGGTTCTTACGGTGGCTATAGGAAGCCGTGGATACAACTCTCTAAGAAATAACTAATCTAGTGCTAGCCAAATTTGCTCAATCAAAACAGCAGCTGGCATGGTTGCTAAGAATACCAATTCCCAGACTACTCTTTTGGAGATTCAAATTCAGGAGGTCTTGGGTCCAGTGTGGGAATCCGTTACTTCTAGCAAGCATCCTGGGTGACTGTGGTGGTCTGGGATTACAGGAGAGAGAGGGCAAATGACGAAGGGGCGGGTGAGCTGAGACCATCTGAGCACGGATACAGGACCCCTCTCTGAGCACACCGAGTGGCAGCCACGTCTGGGGACACTGACCATCATCAACAGGGCTGTCCAGGTTGCAGCTGAAAGACCACTTACCATGCAGCGATTTCATTCCTAAGGTGTAAGAAGGCCTCCTCAGTGGGAGTGACTTGGGAAGAGAAGGGTACGTGCTACTGAAGAGGACATCGTTGGGCAGGGCTTGGTCCAGAAGTGATGCCCTGGAGGTGAAAAAGTGCTCCCTCTGGCTACTGTAAATGCTCTCGTCCGACAGTGTTCTGTGCAAGGCCCGCCGTGAGGTGGGGGTGCTGGGGAAAGGAGACTGAGGAGAGGAGAGTGCGTGGAACTGAAAAACAGGATCGAGACAAAAGAAAGTCAATTTTCTGGTTCAGATCCCTGAGACCAAGGTTAGGGGAGGGTGGGATAACCAAGTTACTGGTTCAGATACACCCCCAGCAAGGAAGCTTCAGGGCCCATTGTCTATTTCTACATCCTCAAGGAGCTAACCCAAGAGTTCCTGGTCATTATTCCTCAGTCTGGCACGCTGCCTACAGTCTATCGGTGCTCCCTACGTGATTCAGGTATGTGATTAAGTGGATTTAACAAGATCGTGTGTGGTTAAAAACAAGACTTTAGGATTAGACAAATATGAGTTTTATTTAAATCCTGTGTCTCTCACCAAATCATACAATCTCTCTGAGCCTAATTCCTCGTTTGTACAATGGGAGCACAAAACCTCTCAGGATTACCACAGGGATTAAACAAAATGCTGGACTGAGCACGATGGCGGGTGTCAGTGGCATGAAGAAATGGTGTATGGCCCCTGGGGGAACAGAGAGCCACAGTGCCAGGAGGGTGTCCTGATAAGCTTGTCAGATGATAACATGCTTGCTGGGCAACAAGGGCATTTGATCATCAAAATATTTTAACTCACATAGCAGGTAGCTCTTGATTACTAACTTACACCAACTGAACCTATCGAGGTAGATACATTTCATGAGTTTTGGAGAAAGTTTATTTTTTGAAGATGCATTTCTATTCATGAAATAAGAATAGGGTAGGCTGGGCGTGGTGGCTCATGCCTGTAATCCCAGCACTTTGGGAGGTCAAGGTGGGCAGATCACTTGAGGTCAGGAGTTCGAGACCAGCCTGGCCAACATGGTGAAACCCCCATCTCTACTAAAAATGCAAAAATTACCCAGCCGTGGTGGTGTGCGCCTGTAATCCCAGCTACTTGGGGGCTGAGACAGGAAAATCGCTTGAACCCAGGAGGCGGAGGTTGCTGTGAGCCATGACTGCGCCACTGAACTCCAGCCTGGGCAACAGAGTGAGACTCTGTCTCAAAAAATAAAGAAAGAAAGAATAGGGAAGTCAACTTTATAAATAACAAATAACTATATATTTATTTATACATAACAAATAGTTCCAGATGTATCTCTTATTGACATCTTTTGCCTTTGTGACCAAATCTGATTTTACTTGAGATTTTTTCTGCAAATAGCAAGCTTCTGAGAATCCCTTGCACTGAGAACAGCAGACACATTAAAAATAGCAACCTGAAAGGCAACAGAACATTTGACCCGTGAACAATAAAGTCATTCTGATTCAGTTCCTCTTAGGCGACTGCCTGCCTCGATAGGGAAAACGATGTGGAGAACAGGTGAAGACGTGAGGAGGCTGTCACCACTGGTTGAAAGCCACCCTGGGACTTCCCATGATACTTTGAAGGGGCAGACAGAGAATGATTTAGCAAATGCTCCATTTAGTGGGCTGAAACACACTGTGGATACACAGGGCCTAGCATGCTTCCACTCAACTAGCCAGGGGTGAACCAGGTCCAGGCTACCCTCAATGTGGTATGCATAGCTGCTGCATAAATACCAAAAGATTATTAATCAAACACATTGTGAATACACCCAAGGTGTGACCAACTGGGTAAAAATTACATTCACTTTAAAAAATTCACGATGAATTAAATCCAAAGTACATATGTACTTGTCTAGAAACTAAATTGCTGTGATAAATGCTTTGAGAGAGAGAACTTGGAATGGAAGTGACAATTTCCCTTCTCTTTTTGTGGAGAAGAGTGAGCATTAGAGCCATTACATGGCTTGCTAACTGTAATTTTCTTAAAAAATAAAACCAGATTAAAAACAAAACCAAATAAAACATCTCCACCTGCAACGTTCTAGGACTATCACATAAGGCTCCTGCCTGCCAGGTCAGATCTCAGATTTCGGTACGGAAAAACTGCTGCTAAATAGTTTTCAGCACCCCTGGTTTTAGTAAAGGGATTTCCTTTCCAGTATCCCCACCCTGACAGTTTTACAGGTGTGAAATCCTCCGCCAATTCTAGTTCCAGCCTCTTTGGGAAACGTTAATATGCTTCAAGGCCATGAACAGCTACCTTGAAGAGCTTCTTTAAGCAGTGTGCCCTATGAAAAGCTAAAACACCCTGCACTGAAGGGAGGCAGGGCAGGAAGCAGAGAAAGCAACCTACCCCAAAGGTGTTCTGCTCATTCATTAAAAGGTAGGAGAACACAGCCTTGTCCAAGAATGCTGAGATGGCCCCTCGCCCCATCCTCTTCAACTTCAGTCTTAAAGGTTTACAGAACTATCCGCTTCCCAAGAGCAGCCCCTGCCTGCCTTGCAGGTTGTACCTGGGATCGCCCAGGAGCGCTGCCTGGTGTTACCAGCCCTTGGGAAAGAATCACAGTGGAGTGGGATGGCACTGGAAATGGGATCACACCTGGAAGGGATTTCAGAGGACATTCGAGAAGGGGGCTGGTTCTAACTTGTGCTCCAAGGAGGCCCTAAAGGTTCCTTACAGCACCACTGCTATGGAGAGGTTCAAGTGGGACCCAGGAGTCCAGGCCATCCCATCCCTCCCATAAGAGAAACTCTGCTGTCTGAATTCTATATAATGGGGTTCCATGTGTGATTTAAAAAAAAAAAAAAAAAGGCTTCCTGAGCTTTAAGACTGGTTGGGCACCACTGATCTCTGGTCCTCTATCTCACAGTTGAGGAACGGGGCCTAGAGAAGTGACGTTTTGCTTCATGCCAGTCTCCTGTTCTCTCATTCTTTTCAGTGCCCTTGGTTATTAGTGACATGTGTCACCTGCACTGACAAGAAGCTTTTCCTAATTACTGGAGCCACATGAAGTCTCCTCCTTTGGTATATACCTGAGAGCACTGGCACAGGACAACTGTCTGTTCACTTGTCAGACTGTATGCCACCCTTGGGGAAAATAAGGTTATCCCATCTCTGCTTGCCAGTGAGGTTTCTTAGAGTGCTGCTGCTCTGCCACTGTTCTTGAGGTCCTTGCTCTCCTGGCAAACGAGCTTGGGAGTGACCCTGCCACTCAATATGAACAAAAGCTCATAGGTAGCACTGGCGATCCAGGAAAACCAGTGTGGCACATGAGTGGCCTCAGAGTGTCACAGCCCAAAGCTGGCCATGACACCTAGTATCCTGAAGTCTGAGGCAGTGGTTTGGAGCCCTGAGCCAGGAGTGGCCTGGAAGACCTCTCAAGGGCATGCCAGCCTTACTGACACAGCAGAGCTTCCATCATTCAGAGGACGACTCTCAGAAGACAAAGGGAGCTAAGCTAACTCATCTGAAACTAAACCTGCTCAAATAAGATGAAACTGGAGAGAGAAAACCTGAGCCTATTCCCAGTTCCTGCTGTGATGGTTTAGCCAGCACAAGCACTTTCTTCACAGAGTCTCACAGTAATACAGTCACAACATAAAAGAAAGCACACTCCTGTTTCAAATAGGAATGCTAAAGTAATTCATTTTGGAAATAAAAGCCAAGACCTGGAATAAGGACAAAATCAAACATTTGCCTTCAATTATTTCTACTGCGTAAGTAAATCAGAAGAATGAGGGCTCCGAGCCTGCCCCTTGCCAAAAATGTTAAACTAGGAGTTGGAAGAAAAACTCCACTCAGAGCAGGTTTTATTTCCCTTTAAACTCAAAAGAAAAGTCTGAAATAATTTTTATTTTGAAACTGGTACTGAAACATTTTAATATACCTCTTTGGGTTTTGATGGATAAAGAAAGAAGTTTCAAGCACTATCTTTTGCAAGGTTGCTAAGGAAACAATTTGTGCCCTGAATGATGAGTCAGAACTGTTAAGTGCTGGCTTATGAGACGGAAATTACAGAAATCAAGAGTGGCTACATCTGTACAATGATTTATTAACATAAACATGTTAAGAAATCATTTATTTCTCGACGAAATTCTAGAGTGGTCCTTGGGGGTACATTCAGTTCCTATGAATGTCGATTTTTTAGGTTTAGGGGGTTTATCTGGTTTGGGGAGATGCGCGCGCGCGCGCGCACACACACACACACACACACACACACACACACACACACACAGAGACATGGTGCTGGGGAAGCCTGAGGGCGACAGCCCCACACAGCTGCTCCACCCGCCATGCCTCTTGCACTCTGATCACAGTGTGAAGCTGGTGTGTGGTTTAGGAAATATTCTAGCTTCCACTTCAATCAATTCAATTCTCAAGGTCCTTCTTAAAGCTTTCCAGTCTCTTCAAATAGACTACAAATCATCCACCTAAGAACCTAGAGAACAGAAAACTTCAAAGTTTGCAGCCATAACCTTTCTGGGGGTGCACTTCCTTCTCCTAGGAGACCCAGAAGACCTCAGACAGAAATACCTATACTCCGAGTGACATAAATTCAGGCCCAGCTCAATAAACACCCATTCCAATCCTCAGGGGTGTGAGACTCCACACTTTATAGAACAAGAAAGGAGAGAGCCTTAATTTGAGTTTCCAAAGGTCCTACAAGCTGAGACAAGTACACAAACCTTTCCACGTGGTCACATAAAGGTCTGGGTGACACAAACATAACACGCTGGACAGGTATTCAGGACTTGGTGCAGAGAGACTGGGTTTTAGAGAAGACATTTACAGTCTGAAATTCTGAGATAAAATAGAAGGCTTTATGAAGTCAAGAGAGTTTGGAAAGTAATGAAGGTGTGTGGGTAGACTTAGATTCTGGACTGAAGCAGCAGCTGCACGTTTACTTTTGGGGGTGTGGCGATGAGAGTGACTGTCTATCAGGCAGTTTCTCTGAGTGAAGAGAATACCATATATGGCCAGTAGGTTTGCTAGACAGGGTCAGGAGCAAACGGGGCCATTTCTGAGAAGAGGAGGACCCTCCGGACAGAAGACAGTAAAACCCTTATGGAAAACGTTCTAGCTTTCCAGAGGAGCCAGAGGTGTCTCTGCACAGATTCCAAGAAGTCATATCGCCTAAGTGATGTTCAGGGAATCATGCACTCTGAGCAGGATACAGTAGAAGAATAAACAGCTGCAAGGGTAGGACCATGTTAATAGAAACCATGACTAATGAGACGTGGCTGCAGGGACAGAGCACTGTCAAACACTGTGGACCAGTTATTAGGGAAATGGGATGATAGCAGGAAGTGAGACTCACTTTCTGGAAAGCATGACTACGGTTAACAGCCCCATCATGTCTGGCTTGTTTCTAACTGCCATCTACCCTGAGCTCTGTCTTGTACCTTAAAACTCTTCTGTGATTCAGGAGTTGGGCTTTCAAGGTCGATTAGTTTCTTTAGATCTTCTTCAATGGTGGACTTGGAGGTTGGCTTAGGAGATGCCCGGAGGTCTCTGGTTGAGGCACGCAGCCTGGTGTGGGCTATTTCATTGCCATCGCTCTGATGACGCCTGGAAAAAAAGGGAAGAGATGACAGATACCAACTCAACAAGGTTGGCTCAAGGGCACGATAGGCTCTAAAGAATGTAAGTCAATAGAGAAATATTATGTGGAGAAACAGATAATTACTTCTGCTTATATCAGAATCTACTCATATAAATGCTTACTGAAGAAATAAAACCAATTTGAAACACAAAACAAAATCTGATGAATAAGTCACTCTTTTAAAGAAAGCTATTAGTTTTACTAAGCCAAAATTAGCAACAGATTTACTAAGAGACCATAAGGTATACATCTAAAATGCAACCTTTGCACAAATGAAAACAAAATAATTGAATGAATCATTTAATGTTTTGCTGTACTACCTTGTCAAAAAGTCCTTTATTTTCAGGGGTACTCACTCACTTTCTAATATTCCCTCTGGTGCCTACTGGCCTAGTTAAGAATTACACAGGAAGGCTGTGATTAATATAATCAAAGGGACTAGTATGGTCTTAGCACCAGAGGGGCAATTATTCTGAAGTGTATCCTTCAAACACACTCCTTTTGAGATCTAAGATTCTCAAATCCTAACATTTTGCAATACATCTTGTTTAAGGAACGAGGCAGAGAAATAATTTAAAAAAATATTACTTACGAAGAAACATAATAATCCCACCAACAGACCAACTCCTCCCAACCCCCTAGCCTGGTCTCTTTTGTTGTAAGAGATTACTCCAAGGTTTTCTGTTCTCCATCATGTTAAAAGCAAGCCACCAGTAAGGGAAGCAAAATAACTCTTACTTTCTCGTGTCCATAAACCCCACGGAGTTTATGGTTCCTTCAGGTTTTTTCCATCCAATTAGGTACTTGCTAGTAGCGCCCTGGCGAGGGTAAAAACTCCTAGGACCAGAGGAGGAGGAGGAGGAGGAGGAGAAGGACGGTGCGAGCTGTGAGGGGGCGGTTGGATGAAGCTCTTCTTTAGGTGAACTTCGGGCACTGGTGAAAACCACTGGGCTGGCAGAGTGTCGGGAGCTCATGGTACTGAGGAGAAGCAGGGCAAAGACATGTGTATCTCAGGATCATTATGTCAGCTATGAAAGTGTTGCCCGGGGTACGGGTGATGGCTGGGTTGAACAACAGTTAATTTTTCATGAACTATTAACAGCGATGGCTGGCTGGCCTTCCTGGCTTTCTCACTATAATTTAAATGTCTGCTCTCAAAATGACAGATGGCTACTAGTGCTTAGTCTGCACTTTAAAAAGTAAAAATACTTAAGACTGTCAGGAACACTTTCAAACACACTGTCACCACTGAAGTTTGTCACAGAAGTCTGGCAGTGGCAAGAGACAGGAGAAAGAGAAGCAAAAGGTCTACCATCTCCATGCCTCTGTCTTGCTTTCCTCACAACTAGGGATTGTGATGATGCTCTCTAGGACCAAGCTGAGGAAGGGAGAGGAGACTGAATCAGGGCTACGGCTCTTCAGACTCACATCCAAGGCCAATGGGCACAGGGAGCGCTCCCTCCCCATGGCAGCTGGCATTCGTATCGGCTCTGGAGCCTGCTCATCAATATATTTCAAACATCAGTTAAAGATTACAAAACTAGGGCTGGATGTGGTGGCTTACGCCTTAATCCTACCACTTTGGGAGGCCGAGGTAGGCGGATCATCTAAGGTCACGAGTTCGAGACCAGTCTGACCAACATGGTGAAACCCCGTCTCTAAAAAAAAAAATTATCTGGGCATGGTGGTGTGTGCCTGTAATCCCAACTACTCGGGAAGCTGAGGCAGGAGAATCGCTTGAACCTGGGAAGTGGAAGTTGTGGTGAGCCAAGATCGCACCACTGCACTTCAGTCTGGGTGACAGAGAGAGACTCCATCTCAAAAATCAAAAAGATAATAAAACTAAAGTCTACGTGACTAAAGACTCCAAATTGTAGGGGTTTCAAGAATTCCAGAACAGAAAAAGGCAGGATTTTCAAAATAAGGTATGAGAGTTTTAGTTAACTAAAACTCATATTAAAGGTAGAAGGCCTTTAACTGTAGGATTTTCATACTTCCTGCCCAGTGGTCTCACAGGACCACACTATTTGAGCCTTTCTGAGTTCTCCAGCATGGGGTGAAACCAAAGATGGCTCACTCTTGCTACAATAGACTTTCAGTTATTTTTACTTGAGGTTTAATCAATAGTATGTGGTCCCAAAGCATTCCTCAATGGCACTTTCATTTGTCAAAAATGAACGGTCCTGACCTAAATAAAGTATGGACTTTAGTTAATAATACTGTATCAACATTGACTTGGGGAGGAAGATAACTGAATAGAACCCTCTAACAACTGTCCCTCCACAGGAACACCAAATTGAACAACTATCCACACAATAAGCACCTTCATAAGAATCCAAAATCAGGTGAGCGATCACAGTACCTGCTTGTCACATCATATCAAGGGGAAAGAGTCACTGAAGAGGGTGGTAAAGATGGTCCTGCATCGCCTACGCCCCCTCCCCCACCCCTGGCACAGCAGCTTGGAGAGAGAATCTGTGCACATCAGGGAGGGAGAGGGTGTGGGACTTTGCACTGGAACTCAACTGCTGGCCTGTCACAGTAGAGCACAACACTGAGCAGAATTTTGCTGGCACCCACGGACGGAGCATTTAGACCAGCTCTGGGTCAGAGGGGAATTCTCAGCCAGAGTGGGAGGAAGCTGAGTCCCAGCTGGTTCTGCCACCCAATACCGTGCTATCTTCAGGACTGACCCCGTGCAGTGCCAGCTGTGGTGGCCATGGGAGTGCTTGAATCACCTTCCCCAACTCCAGGCAACCCAGCACAGAGACAGACTACTTCTGAGAGGGAAGAGAGAAGAGACATTGCCTAGCAACCCAGAGAATTCTCCCTTATCTTGCCCAAACCCACCAAGGCAGTGCCTCTTGGAGTTGGTGAGAGTTAAAGCGTTCCTGGACTGAGGGCGCCCCCTAGTGCTGATACATCTACAGTGATCACAAGCTCAGATCACAATAGTCCTATTTGAATACATGGAAAGCCTTCTCCGGAAGAACTGGTACAAACAAGCCCAGGCTGCCAAGATTGGAATAAATACCTAACTCTTCAATGCCCAGACACTGATGAATGTACACAGGCATCAGGAACATCCAGGAAGACATAACCTCATCAAATGAACCAAATAAGGCACCAGTGACCAATCCCAGAGTGACACAGAATTCAGACAGAGAATTCAAAATACCTGTCCTTGAGCAAGTTCAATAAACTTCAAGATATCACAGAGAAGGAATTCTGAATTCTATCAAAAATTTAACAAAGAGATGGAAATAGTAATTTAAAAATCAAGCAGAATTTCTGGAGTTGAAAATTGAATTGACAAACTGAAAAATGTACCAGCTTCTCAACAATGGAATTGATCAAGCAGAAGGAAGAACTAGTGAGCTCAAGACAGGCTACATGAAAATACACAGTCACAGGAGAAAAAAGAAAAAAGAATAAAAAAGAATGAAACATGCCTACAAGAGCTAGGAAATAGACTCAAAAGGGTAAATTTGTTTTTCTTTTTTTTTTTTTTTTTGAGAATCTCCACCCAGGCTGGAGTGCAGTGGCACTATCTTGGCTCACTGCAACCTCCGCTTCCAGGTTTTCTGCTTCAGCCTCCTAAGTAGCTGTGATTACAGGCACCCGCCAGCATGCCCAGCTAATTTCTGTATTTTTAGTGGAGACAGGGTTTCACTATGTTGGCCAGGATGGTCTCAAACTCCTGACCTCAGGTGATCTGCCAGCCTTGGCCTCACAAAAAGATAAGGATTACCAGCGTGAGCCACCGTGCCCGTACTGTCAAAGGGGTAAATCTAAGAGTTATTGGCCCTAAAGAGGATGTAGAGAGAGAAAGAGATCGGGGCACAAAGTTTATTCAAAAGAATAATGAACATTTCCAAACCTGGAGAAAGATATAAATATCAAGGTACAAGAAGGTCACAGAACTCCAAAAAGGTCCAACCCAAATAACACTACTTTAAGCATATATTAATCAAACTCTCAAAGGTCAAGGATAAAGAAAGGATACCTGAAAGCAGCAAGAAAAAAGAAGCAAATAACATAAAAAGGAGCTCCAATACATCTGGCAGCAAACTTCTTGGTGGAAACCTTACAGGCCCACAGAGTGTGGGATAACATATTTAAAGTGCTGAAGGAATACTGATTCTCAAGCTATAACAAATGTACTACGCTAATGTAAGATGACGCCAACAGGGGAAACTTGGTGAGGGGTTTATGAGAACTCTGTCTTTGCAACTTTTCTGTACATCTGAAACTATTTTGATATTAAAAAGTCCCACAATAGGCCAGGTGCAGTGTCTCATGCCTGTAATCCCACGACTTTGGGGGCTGAGGCGGGCAGATAACCTGAGGTCAGGAATTTGAGACCAGCCTGGCCAACATGATGAAACCCTGTCTCTACTAAAAACACAAAAATAGCTGGGTGTGGTGGCACACACCTGTAGTCCCAGCTACTTGGGAGGCTAAGCCAGAATAATCACTTGAACCTGAGAGGCAGAAGTTGCAGTGAGCCTAGATCAATAAACACTGGTGTTCAACATCATCAGTTACCAGGAAAATGCAAATTAAAACCACAATGAAGGACCACTACACACCTACCAGAATGGCTACATTAAAAAGACTTATAATATCAAGTGCCAGAAAGGATGTGAAGCACTAGAGCTCTCATACACTGCTGGTGGGAGTGCTACTTGTTACAACCACTTTGGAAAACTAGTTCAGAGGCTCTACTAAGTTGAACATACGTATATTCTTGACATGGCTATTGTATTCCTAGAAACTCAAAAGAAACACATATGTCTGTGTACCAAAGGACATGTACAAGAATTCTTAGTATTGGCTGGGTACGGTGACTCACACCTGTAATGCCAGCACTTTGAGAGGCCAAGGTGGGCAGATTACTTGAGCTCAGGAGTTTGAGACCAGCCTGGGCAACATGGCAAAACCCTGTTTCTATAAAAAATAAAGAAATTAGCCAGGTGTGGTGGCGTGTGCCTGTAGACCCAGCTACTTGGGGGGCTGAGGTGGGAGGATCGCTTGAGCTCAGGATGTCGAGGCTGCAGTGAGCCAAGTTCACACCACTATACTCCAGCCTGGGTGACAAAATGAGACTCTATCTCAAAAAAAAAAAAAAAAAAAAAAAAAAGAAGAAGAGGAAAAAGAAAAAACAAAGATTCTGAATATCCCAAATTGGAAACAATCCAAATGTTCATCAACAGTAGAGTGGATAAATGAGCTGCTATATTCTCACACTGTAAATATAATATAGCAATGGAGATAAGCTACTGTTACCTGCAACATATGGATAAATCTTAGCAACATAATGTTGACTTAAAGACACAGGACACAAATTAATACAGATAGTATGATTCCATTTATATTCAGTCCCAAAACAGACAAAATAAGGCTATGATTTTCTTAATTTTTGTTTTTGTTTTTGAGACAGGATCTTGCTCCATGGCTCAGGCTAGAGCGCAGTGGTGCAATCATAGCTCACTATAGCCTCAGACTCCTGGGCTCAAGGGATCCTTCCACCTTAGCCCGCCAAGTAGTCAGGACTACAAGTGCGCATGGCCACACCTGGCTTACACATGTATTCTTAAAAAGATAACTGGTTAAATAAGATCAACCCCAATTCCGGTTTTATCTATGAACACAATGGGCTGACACTAGCTTCCAGGTGTGAAATGCCAGTGCACTTCTTTTCACTAGTGGTTATAACTGAGACAGCCCCACTTAACAATTGATTAGATTTAGGCACAAAGGTATGAGAGAAACAAGTGAACAATCCACTGGTATGGCTTTCTTCTTTAATGCACACAACTCACAGCATGAAACTGTGCACTTTCGCACACATGGCCTCTAATTCAGTGGGCCTGTGAGCATCACCTGGGAGCTCTTCTAAAGCATACTTTCTTGTGTTCCAATCCTAGATATTTAATTTAGTAAAGGAGGAATGATGCCTGGAAGATTAGGTAAAATATCCTCCAAGTGTTCACAGCACCTGAGGCCTACTGCTCACTCACATCCAGCTGAATTATACACACTGTTATGACGGTCAAAATCCAGTTCCATATTGTCTAGATGAAGAAGGTGAAGTCGTGGCAGCAGTGTTTCTCAAGCCACAGAATGTGGCCACCTGTATGTACTGATGTAACTGGGGAATCCTGGGCTTGTGTTAGACCTTCCGGAGCCCTAGAAATCTGTATTTTAATACACTTCCAAAGTATTCTCATGTTTTTTTGGGTTGAAGAAATACTGCATTAGCCCCTCAACTCCTCCCACTCTAAAATGAGTCTGTCTCTGGGCACAGCTGTGGGTGGGCTCCTTGCAGCTGCCTGACCGACCCACTGGCCTGAGACTGTATCAAGGGATGTGCACCTATGCACTTCACCTAAGAATCTCTGAAGTGGATTAAATTACAATACAACTAACATGAAGCTATCAGCTTCATACTTTTTAAGGTGAGCTGTGTGGCTGGGCTCTTTCATTATCCTGGAAATTTCATGTTAATTTAATAGGCTTCAATTTCATTTTACTCAGAGAGTTAAATCTCTTCATAGGAATTACATAAGAAGGAAAGAACCAATAATATCTAACAAAAGAGCATTAGATACAACAGGAAATAACAACTGCAATATCTATTACTTTTCTGAATGTATAAGAAGTGAGTTTAACTGAGTATGGTCAAATTGGAATCACTAGAAATTTACTCAAGGTGTCTCTAAATTCTACATGAAGAAACTACTAACTTTAATTTTTCTATAAGCTATAGGGCATTTCTCCTTTCCTAAAAAGGAACAATCTTAGATTCTGTTTGGCCATGTCAGGATGTTAATTTTGAAAAGGAAGAGAGGATACACAAGTACATGATACCCCATGTAAAAGAGGCCGGGTGCAGTGGCTCACACCTGTAATCCCAGCACTTTGGGAGGCCAAGGTGGGCAGATCACGAGGTCAGGAGATCGAGACCATCCTGGCCAACTACTAAAATACAAAAAATTAGCCAGGCATGATGGCATGCACCTGTAGTCCCAGCTACTCCGGAGGCTGGGAGGCTGAGGCAAGGGAATCGCTTGAACCTAGGAGGCAGAGGTTGCAGTGAGCCAAGATCACGCTACTGCACTCCAGCATGGTGACAGAGCGAGACTGTTTCAAAAAAAAAAAGAAAGAAAGAAAGAAAAGAGGCAATGAGGTCACCGAGGATCTGGGACAGCCTGAATCTGTCCAAACTTCTTATCTTGACCTGATGTTCAAATGAAACCACGGACCACATGTGCTGCAACCTGGTGATTTTACATTCCCAGCTATGGCAAAGCTTTATAGGAGGGGATGCTAGATGACCAATCTGCAAAAAAGATGCTACTCTCAGCGGGTGCTGCTTTACAAGGAGGAACTACATCTATTTGCTGACTTTGTGAAGCGATGAGCCACCCAGGATTGGGAAGCCTGAATGTCATCAATCAAAGGCCCTGAGTGCTGAACCTATGAGGTCTGAGGAGACCATTGTGAATTCCTGCATCGTCACTGAGACCATCACATCCTGTGAAAAACATCTGCCAGCCACTGTCTGTGTTGTAGAAAGCTGCTGATGGGAAAACTTGGAGTCATCTACTATTTAGGCATGGCAAGGGGGTTTTAGACAAGCTTGGCCTGATAAAGATGATATTTTCAGGAAGTGGAGAGCAGCAATTAGTCACCTGTCAAATGGCTGTGGCAAAATCTGGGCAAAGGCTGAATGCTGGTCTAATACCAAGGGGAGGAGAGCTGATCGGGTTTCCTGTGATTGCTTGTACAAATAACAAGCCTTTGGGTGACAGATAATGTGGAGGATAATGATTAAGGAGGACTCCTCCCACTGTGTTCAGCACTAGCCAATTCTGTACTCTATTCAATAGAGTATGGAACACAATTTAGAAGACACTAATTCCAAAGGACTGGGGGGAAAACAAACAAGTGAAGTAGGGATGATGAAGTTGACAAAGAAGATATCCAAGTGACTACAGTAAAGAAAAATTGTCCATCTATAAAATGCAGATATTTAACAGTATAAGGGCATACTAACACATACAGCATAGGGAAATGAGTGGCTAGCTATATGCAGCAGCAGAAGCCTCAGGGATCATTGTGGACCAGAAGCTGAAAAGCCTGAAATGCTAAGCTATTTAATCAGGAGCTAACAAGATATCTATGAACATTATCATTTTATTGGGCATAGCTGAGAAGAGTGTCATGTGCAGGTTTTGCATCTAAAAAGGATAAAGAAAAAAAAGCCGGAAGTTTGAGAAGAGAAAATATGATTATAGGATGAAACACACAAAGTGTAGTTCTAAGAGCTGTGGGAGATACCTGCCTGTTAAAAGAAAAGTCACTAGAAAAGTGTTAAGGCAGGTGATGAAGAGTTTACAAAAGGAAATGACAAAAAACCTTTGGTCTTAAAATGACATTTACAGTCTGCAATACATTTGATCATCTTTTTTATTTTCAACAAACATATAAAACAGCCATTTAGTAGGTGGAACAGGACTTTGGTTTGGTGGTACTAGGCTATGCTAATGTGTATGACATGGCACATTACCAGCTGCAGGCTTTATCCATCAGTCACTTAGTTTCTGACCTGCTGTCTATTGTGTAGACTGAACAAGCTGACTGCTGAAATGCAGTTTGCTGGCCAGTGAACTGAAAGATGCAATAGTAAGCCATCTACATGTGTCACCATGTGCTTGTATCTATTTAATTTGTGCACCTTAAGATCCTATGGTGTATTCCATGGCCAATATGCCATCTCCTAGATTACAGATGAGGGACAAGCCAGGTGAAATGGTACAACTGGCCACAGGACACATAGCTGATCAGTGGTAGAACTGAGACTTGAACCAGGGTCTCAGGCTCCAAATCTATTTTCCTTATGTTCCTCTCTCAACTTGCCTGGGGGTAGAGAGCTATACCAAATTTTCCTTCTTTCTTTTTTTGCAAATGAACACCTTATAGTCAATAATCTATGTCCAATAACCAGGTTAAGGCAAAAAGGGCCAACCACATGTTCTCAGAATCTTAGATGTCAAAAGTCTTCATGTTGAGAAAACATTCAGCTCATAAAAAAAATTATTCTCTCTTAATTGTGTATTTGAGCTGTAGCTAGAGGAATGGAATTAAATATTGAAAAGGGAGAGGACTTATTTTATACTGAAATTATTTAGAAGAGTTGTATGGGCCAGGCTCAGTGGCTCATGCTGGTAATTCCTGCACTTTGGGAGGCCAAGGTGAGAGGACTGCCTGAGCATAGGAGTATGAGACCAGCCTGGACAACATGGTGAGACCCTGTCTCTACAACATTATTAAAAATTAGCTTAGCATGGTGGTGCATGCCTGTAGTCCCAGGTACTCAGGAGGCTGAGGTGGGAGGATCACTTGAGCCCAGAAGGTCGAGGCTATAGTGAGCTGCGGGGCCACCACTGAACTCTAGCTTGAGTGACAAAATGAGAGACCCTGTCTTAAAAGACAGAGAGAGAGAGAGAGAGAGAGAGAGAGAGAGGGAGAGAAGTTGAAAATTTTTTTGATTTTTTTTTTAATTCCCCCCCCCCCCCCAATAAAGCAATTGTATGAATTCTCATCCTGGTAGAATGCTTTACATATGACAAAGAATGGGCTCTCAGTCCTTTCTGAATTCCTTTTGGCCTTATGATTTAATGACACGTGGAAGAATTTGGGCTTGCTATATCAACTGAATGAATGGATTAGTTGCTTCATAGAACAAAGCAAAAAAATGTTTTGTTGGTGAGATCTGCATCAAGCATCTGTGGCTTGACAGAGGGCTCATTTTCTCAAGGTTCACTTGAAATTTCTTCCTCGGTGGTTCTCTTTTTCAGTCTTTGAGGTTACTAAAAGTAACTGGTTCTGGATAAAATAACTACTCACCCCCCAAAAGCTGGAAGAGGTGTGCCAAGATTGCTTAGGCCAGATCACCTGGAGTTCTGCTGTGAAACAGCAAGATATTACGTAATCATGAATGTTCACTGTGTACAGTGACACAAAGCAAAAACTGCCAATTAAAATGATCCATACCCACAATCTAGGCTAAGGCAAATAGAGCTAACCACATCTCTTAAGAGAAGTTCTGGTTTTGTTATTTCAGAGGTTGAACTTTCAAATTCTGAGTTAGTCCATAATATTCAGAAAAATAACATTCACATCATAAGGAAAAAATATAAAAGAGAGGCAATTAAATGTTAGTAACTTAAAAAAAAAAAAAATTCCAGGCAGAAAAGATTTAGAGAAGGAAATGTTACAGATAAAGACAACTGAGTAACTTCCAAACAAAGACAGAAGGCATATTTCTCACATACATAGGATGACAACGAGGGTGCAGAGAACAAAATTTAAACACACCAGGGCATACACGGAGGCACACAGACAGCCCAGTGTGCCAGAGTAGCCTGAGGTAGTCCTAATGTTCAATGTAAACCACACATACGAAGGCTTTCTTTTCCTCAACTCTCAAGAAACACAGCTTTTGTGGCAAGAACAGTTAACTTATTAGGTCAACTAGAAAAAGCACATTCATGAAATTGAACTGTGCTGGCAACTGTGGGCAGGCATTTTTCTTGGTCTTTAACCAGTTCTTCCAGTGATAATGTCAGACACTGACCAACATATATCTAGATCCTGACTGATATTTGCAAAGAAACTGTTCTGAAGTTCTTCCTTGTCATACTTGGTAGAGTTTCAAACCTTTTATGTAGACATGACTTTACTACGACTTCATGCTACACAAGGACTCTGTGTATGCTCTCATAACTACACCCATAAGCACTGCAGCTCTGTGCAAATACTGATGCATCTATACAACAACCTTCAAAATAGTGGTTTTCCAGGAGCCAGGAGTTGAGGATTTATGTAACTTTTGAACTGGTTTATTGAGTCATCAGGCAAAAAACATAAAAGAAAAGTTACTCTTTCTTTGTTTTTTTTCAGACAGTGTCTCGCTATGTTGCCCAGATTGACCTCTAACTCTTGGGCGCAAATGATCCTCCTGCCTCAGTCTCCTGAGCAGCTGGGACTACAGGCGCTTGTCACCGTGCCCAGCTAGTTATTCCTATTTGCTCACTGGCATGTATTGAGTTATCAATCTATTATGTTCATGTTGGCACAGCCTATGCAAATATACTTAGGATGAACATATTGGGTGACAAATCCTCTTGTACTGACTGGATGGCAGTAAAAAGGTATACGTGATCACATAAGTGAGTAGTCATTGGCTACAGGTATCTGAGGGGGCCTTAGGGAAGCAAGAGGATGCCAATTTTGAGACCTGGAGAGTGGCGGGCTAACAACCGTGGACACCAAAACAAGTCAGGTCAGTCAGTTACAGAAGAGATGTCTATGTGCAAGCATGAGGTAGGGTTTTTAGCTTTCTCATGTGTGGTCTTAAATTAAGCTCCAACATCTGAAACAGCATTGGTCAGCAGGACTAGAGCATTTTGGACTGACTGAGGAGGTCCTTGATTGCCACACAAACTGGCACTGCCTACTGCCAAGGCCAGAACCCTAAGAAGAAAATGAATGCTGCTGGTATGAACGTCCTTAAATTACTACTATCTTCACCTCTCCTAGGTTTACCACTAATCATTTTTTTTTTCTAGTGGTTCATTTTAAGATTTGAAAGTGAAACAGCCATTACCAAAAAATAAAATAAAATAAATTTTCTCCCTAAATTTCCAAGCTTCACAGATACACATATATTCTAGGGAGCAATAATTTAGAGCAAGTGATAGACTTTTTTAGTTATAGAAAGTTATCAGTATGTGTAATGACATTCAAATATAGCAACTCTATGTAATTACCAACCTGTATTAATGCAGCTCTCATGAGGAGCTACACAAAATCTGCACGATCATCAAGAGGGAAACTAGAGGACAGAGGAGGTAGGAATGGAGCCCAGCCAGAAAGATGCAGTGAAACTTAATCACTGTAATTTAGACTTTGTCACTGAGTCCCAGGTACAAGCTCTTTTAAGCACTGTCAAGACATCTCTACATTAATTGCTGTTCTTGTCTTCTGAGGACACAAACACTCTAATTTGCTGTGATTTTAGTTTTTCTATAGCAATGTGCATTTGGTGGCTAAGTCCCCTTTCCTCCAGAAAAGGCAGGCTGCTAAAGCTCTGATTATCCAACTCACTCTGCCAAGATCAACATACCAAAGTCTCAAAACATCCCTACTTACCACAGTCTAGAAATGTGAATGTGACTCAACAAATGAGTGGGTGAGAAGCTCTGCCACCCTCCCTGAACGGCCACATTCTTCTCTTCTCTAGTAAGTTTGACTTTCAATAGGAGAGTTATTTCTAAAGGATGATTTCAATGATTCCGCATTCTTCTAGTTAGAAGCAGAAAATTTAGATAACCCTTTGAGGCCTTCAGGCAGCTCCAGTCAGCACATTCAGATAATGCAAACTCAGGTGCTTTTTTCAGGGAGCTTTGTTGATCCCCTGGGATCTGTTAGATAATGGGACAGCCGCACATTCTGTGCTTTGGTTTCAGGGGCCCAGCTCTTTCCAACCTCACTCCATGGTGATGCCATTTGAGACAAGATCTCTATAACCAACTTTCTTCTGCCATCACACTGGACCACAGAAATATTTTCAGATGGAAGATATTTTTAAAAAAAGGTGCCCTCTTTTGAAAATGACGGATTGAAAACCAAAGAAATAGGAGTCAAACTAAACTTAAAAACCAGAGAGAAACTCTTCAGATCTGCAAAATGTTCTAAGTCAATGCACAATCTACTCAGATGGGGATGTGCCAAGAACAGCCAGCAAGTGTCTTGTGTGATTCTGTCTATATGGTTATGGCATCTGATGCCCACTTCCTATTCTACTTTGGCAAACACATCTCTTACACCATTTGCATCAAACAATCTACTATCTTAATTGTGGAACAGAATACATAGTACTCAAGAATACTGAGACTACTTTCCCAATTTCATTTTGCTTGGAAGCCATGGAGTTTCCAGACCTATCACCACCATTCTGATATCTGCAATGTGGTAGCAGTAAACAGAAACAACACTCGTGAAAGGCTTCAGCTTCATACCACAGGGCCTGACATTTTAAATGAAGGGAGACTCAATGATAAGTAACGATAGAAACTCCATGAGAAAACAGAATACTTAGGTGGTCAAGTGAAAGGAATCTAAATTAAGTAGAAATTAAGTAGAGGATGTCCTCTCTCCTTAAGGTTATCTGGGGTTTACTGACAGATTATGGGCCTGAATTTCCATTTGAAAAATAAAAACTAAATTAAGCCTCTCTATTATTTTTCTCTTTTCTTTTCTTTTCTCTCTCTCTCTTTCTTTCTTTCTCTTTTTCTTTTTTTGAGAGTCTCACTCTGTTGCCCAAGCTGGAGTGCAGCTGCATGATCTTGGCTCACTGCAACCTCTGCCTCCCGGGTTCAAGCAATTCTCCTGCCTCAGCCTCCTAAGTAGCTGGGATTGCAGGTGCCCGCCACCATGCCCGGCTAATTTCTGTATTTTAGTAGAGATGGGGTTTCACCATGTTGGCCAAACTGGTCTCAAACTCCTGACCTCAAGTGATCTGCCCCCCTCGGCCTCCCAAAGTGCTGGGATTACAGGTGCGAGCCACCATGCCCAGCCTTTACTATTTCTCTTGAGGTCATAATCATAACAGACCCAGAAGATAGCAAGGCTAGATGCTCTCACACATTGATCAATGACTGACAACAACTGAAGGTAAAAGGAGAAAGCACACACAGATTAACAGGCCTAAAAAGACAGTGATGGACTCCTTCTTCCCTATATGGATCTTGTCACATTTGGGATTTTAGGCTCAAATCAAGAGGAATTGACAAATAGTATTTACTTTATCTAGAGGTGTGATCTCCAAGGATACAGGGGAATGTGTACTTTCCTATTCTGAAAGGTGTGTCTAATTTTAGCTACACGTTTGTGTTGGACATCCCCTACTCTCAACCCATTGCTGCCAGGAGCCAATTACTGAAAAAAAAGTTACTACGCAAATATCAGGTAAGTGAGGTTCTCGGCTACAGAGGCATATAAAGGACGTGCTTGGCATCATAAACGATGCTCTGTTACTCAGAAAAGACCCCTTTCTTTTAAAAATATGGTCAATATTTTTAAAATGTAGTCTTCAAAAGCTTGTCCCAATATATATTCCCTATCACTCACCAAAAACCAACATTACAAAATTACAAATTTCCTCTCAAATTGTGGTAGCCAGGAAAATTAAAAAAAAAAAAAAAATCAAATCCAACTTAAAAAAGAATGAATCTGCAAAATTTTCTCACAGTTTAAAATAATGCACTAAAATTGCAGGATTAAAGTATTTTGAAGGCAAGTAAAAGACATTAAACATATAAAAATAATTGTCACTGCAGAAAAACCTCTTTTTCTTATACACTATTGAGCAAAGTAAAGTGGGCTGAGGCCAGGGAACTGGGCTTAGGTCTGTGCTGGGCATTGGAGAGACAGCGGGAAGGGTGGTTACCTTGTGTGGGAAGCAGCATCGTTTATACTGAAGGTGCTGTTCTCCCTTGTCAGAGGGCTCGAGCTGGCTTGGCTCTTGCTGTGTATGTCTAAGCTCAGGGAAGACTCTGCTTTCCGGTCTAGGCCGTGGCTCTCTGTCTCCAAAGTCCGATCTGCCATGGAGATTACTTCACTGGAGCTGTGCCATAGGGGTGCCACTTTCTCCTTGCCTGGCCCTGAGCGAGGTGATGATGTGGCAGCCCCCAGCGAGGCTGTGCTGCCGTGGCTGGGACCATAAGAGGTGGTGTCAATGCCACTGTCAGCAGAGGTGCCTTGCAGATAGTTATAGCTGTTGAGTTCGGATTCTGTGCGGTCCCCATCGTACCACTTCTCATCACTGTGGGCACTCGACGCATTGCTGGAGAGAGTATTGCTACTGGAGTGGCTCGAGTAGTGGCTATCAGACTGCAAGAGAAGCAGGATTTATTTGAGTGTAAAGTTTTGCTTCCTGAACAACAGAGTAACAGAAATGACACTGTGATTAGTTTCGAGTTATGAAGGCCTAAAAGTTCCAATAATGACAAGTCACAGTAAGACAGGGAACCTATGTCACTCTAGTCCACTCAGAAGTAGCCGTGGCAAAGAGTACTAGAAACGTGTTTTTTTTTTTTTAATCTTGTTTTTCATTATTTGATTTATGCTAAAGTATCAATACTAATAAGGAAGAAATTTAAATTGTCATTAAAGTTTTAGTATATTAAAATAGAAAGGAAATGACATTTCCAAAGGGATTATAATTAGAAAGCATGTTAATTCTAAAAGCCCTATTTGTTCAGAGTAAACAGAAAGCTGAATATAAGACTTATTCCTAGAGAGCTCTCCTTCCCCAACTAGCCTCTATTGAGGAGACAGCCTTCTAAGACACGCTTTGAGGTAAAATTTATACAGAGGTGCCAAGGTAATTCAATGGGAACAAAATTAGGTTTATCATGAAACGATGGTGATACAACTGAATATTCATATGCAAAAAATAAAGTTGGAACTGGAGCAGCGGCTCATGCCTATAGTGCAGGGATGAGTGCCAGGATAAGGATTGATAACAGAAGTGTTAATATGCCTCCTAGTTTGTTAGGAATAGATCATAGAATTGCATATGAAACTAAAAAGTACCATTCAGGTTTAATATGAGGTTGGGTGTTTAGGGGGTTAGCTGGGGTATAATTGTCTGGGTCACTTAGGAAGTCAGGTGAAAAGAGCACTAGTCCCAGCACTTTGGGAGGCCAGGGCAGGTGGATTGCTTCAGCTCAGGAGTTCAAAACCAGTCTCGGTAACACAGCAAAACCCCATTTCTACAAAAAATTCAAAAATTAGCCAGGCGTGGTGGTGCCTGCCTGTTCCCAGTTATACATGAGGCTGAGGTGGGAGGATCGCTTGAGCCTGGGAAGTTGAGGCTATGGTGAGCTGAGATTATGCCACTGCACTGCATTCCAGCCTGGGTGACAGAGCGATACCTTGTCTCAAAAAAAAAAAAAAAGAAAAAAAAAAGGAAAGAATAAAGTTGGATCCTTACCACACAGAAAAATAAACTCACAAATGATCAAAGATCTAAATGTAAAAGCTAAAACTATAAAGCTCTTACAAGAAAACATGCATAAGTCTTCGGGACCTCCAGTTATAAAATAGTTTCTTAGCTATGACAACAAAAACATATGAAACAAAATAAAAAAATAAATTGGACGTCATAAAAATTTAAAACTTTTGTGCTTCAAATAGCCCAATTAAACAACAGGCAAATGATTCGAATAGTCATTTCTCAAAAAAAAAAAAAAAAAAACCAAACACCAAAAAACAAATGTCCAACAAGCACATCAAAAAATATTCAATACCATTAGTTATTAGGGAAATATGAATCAAAACCACAATGAGATGCCACTTTGGCTATAATCAAAAAGGCAGATGATAATGAATGTTGGTAATGTTGGGAATATAAAATGGGGCGGTAACTATGGGAAAACAGCTGCAATTCTATGTTAGTATATACCCAAGAGAAATAAAAATGCATGTTTCATTGTACATGGATGTTTACAGCCGAATTATTCATAATAGTCAAAAAGTAAAACAAACAAAAAATCCAAATGTCCATCAACTAATACATGGATTAAAAAATAGGGTATATCCATAAAATGGAATATTACTCAGCTATGAAAGGGAATGAAGTACTGATTCATGCTACATGGATGAATCTTGGGAACATAATCAGCGAAACAAGCCAGGCTCAAAAGGCCACATATTATATAATTTCATTTGTATGAAATGTCCAGAATAGGCAAATCCAGAGAGAGAAACTGGTGACTGTCTAGGTCTTCAAGGGGATGACAAGCAGTCAGTGGTGGTGATGAAAATGCCCAGGAATCAGGCAGTGCTGGCTGCACAACTCTGAATACGCTGCTAAAAACCACTCAATGGTATATTTTAAATGGGTAAATACTATGGTATGTGAATTATATCTCAATTTAAAAAGTGTATGGAACTCTTTCCATATGCTGGCTTAGATGCTTAGAAAGAACATTTTATAGAGTTCCCCAAAGAAATAAGAATTTAAAAGATATCTGAATAAAGTAATATTTTAAATTAGAGGGAGGCAGGAAGTCTGGATGATGGAGATTAAGAGAAAAGAAGAGAGAAGGAACTGCGTATGTGCATGTGTTTGTGTGTCTTTTGGTAGAGGAAGGAGCAGGCTCTTCATTGGCTAAGGGGAAGGGCAGGAGTAGGACATGCCAGTTTCTTTCTTTCTTTCTTTTTCTTTTTTTTTTGACAGTCTTGCTCTGTCACCCAGGCTGGAGTGCAGTGGCATGATCTCAGCTCACTGCAACCTCTGCCTCCTGGGTTCAAGTGATTCTCCTGTTTTAGCCTCCAGAGAAGCTGGGACTACAGATGTGTGCCACCACACCTGGCTAATTTCTTGTATTTTTAGTAGAGACGGTTTCATCATATTGGCCAGGCTGGTCTCAAACTCCTGACCTCAAGTGATCCACCTGCCTCAGCCTCCCAAAGTGCCAGGATTACAGGGGTAAGCCACCACACCCAGTCACCAGTTTCATCTCAAAGTGAAACATCTCTTCCCCTTGCAAAAAGAATCAATCCCAGTTACTTTATTGGTGTTACTCTAGTTTTCCTCAATAACAACTTACTAAGTGCTGTAATAAAACCTTCATTTATTCTTAATAGGACAGAACTTCTTTAGCTCCAGACCTGTGCTGGGAAATCTGGTGACCCTTAGTCATGAGTGGCTATTGAGTACTTCTAACACGGCTGGTTTGAATTGAGATGTACCAAGAGTGAAAAGTATATAATACATTTCTACAGAAACATAATTGGAACTATACATGTAATTTTAAATTTTCTAGTAGCCAAATTTTAAAAAGTAGAAAAGAAACATGTGAAATTAATTTTAATAATATATTTTATCTAGCCCAACCTGTCCAAAATATTATTTTACCATGTAATCAGTATAAAAATTATTAATGAGGAGAAATTTATAGATCAATTGGGATAATCTATCATTTACAAGTAGAATTGAGACAATATCACATTGTCACAACTTGCCTCAGTAAATATTTTCCTCATAGAAAGATTTTGCTCAGTAGGCTGGGTGCAGTGAGCTGAGTTCGCGCCACTGCACTCCAGCCTGGGCGACAAAGCGAGACTCCATCTCATAATTAAAAAAAAAAAAAAGAAAGATTTTCCTCAGCAAATCTTCTTCTTCAGAGCAAAGTGCAGGGCATGCTCACTCTTGTTTTTTTTTTGGCTCAATATTCATTTTTCTACAGCAAAACTTACATGCATCGCTCATTTAAAGTTCTCTGGGCATCTTCCATAGTGAACTAGTAAGCATGAAATACAGTATTTCCTCATTCTATAGAATGACGTGAATATAAACATACACATTCCAGTGAACAGACACACCAAGGAAATCAACCGCATGGGGAGGGTGTCCCATCCCAATAGCAGTATCAGGGAAGAGGAGTGAGAAAAAAAAAGATAAGAGGGGGGTTGGAGAATGATAACCTCATATTCCCAATTTTACTGTAAGTGAGAAGGAATTGTGTATTACTATAGCAAAAGGATGAAATGTGTATGGCTGTGAAAGATAGGAGAAGCGGTAGAGGAAGCACAGGGGAAGCTGTCTGTCTCCTATACCTCCTTACTGCAGCAGAGTCAAAGACATGGTTGGAGCATCAGTCCTGTTGGAGTCCTCCCATGGTTGGAGCAGGACTGACACTCTAACCACATCTCATGCTTGCAATTGTGTAAGCAAATAAAATCAACTTCTAATACATTTCCATTCCTAACATTCCAGGATTGTTAGTGATTGAATCAGAGGACCAGACCTGTGGGTGTGGCAGAAGCACAGCAATGAGGAGTTACAATTTATCTCAAAGCAATCTAAACGCCATAGCAGCAGAAACTGCAAGGCCATGGCAGCAAACGACCACCCTTTGCTAGAATGACTTCCTCTTTGGCCATGTAGAGGAAAGAGCAGAGCATTTTCACAGTGCAAGGAAGGTACACTGCTAGGAATCTAATATGTTTTTAAGTTTACAGTTAACTTACATGCCCTTGTTTGTTTGGAGACAAATGAACCACTGGATCCTGCCGCATTAATCTCCCACTGGGGCTCTCTCGGAAAGCTGGCAGTACCTTTGATACTGCTGGGAGATGGCATGTTGGCTCTGGAATACAGCATAGGACATTATGGTGCAGGCACTAAGCAGAAACAAGCACATGGTGACAAATGAAGATGGCTTGCCATTGCATCTTTCAGTTCACTGACCAGCAAACTCTGCATTTCAGCAGTAAGCTTGTTAAGAGTCTATATGATAGACAGCAGGTCAGAAACTTAAGTGGCTGATGGATAAAGCTTGCAGCTGGTGACAACTTGTCACATCATACACATTAGCATAGCCAAGTACCACCAAACCAAAGGCCATGAACAACGCAGCAAAGTTCAGAATCAACTTTTGGTTTGGGGGAAAAATTTGGATTATATGAATTAAATTTATGAAATTCATTCATTGCCAAGTGTGGCTAACCTAGCTTGGTCTACATTACCTAGACAGGCATGGATGCAATCACGTGTTACTTACCATGACACTTTGGAAATATTTTACCTGTATATTCATGCTGCTCGAGGACAAAAGAATTGAAATCCTGAGGTCCTCTATAACTGTAAGCTGAGCACAACAGAAAAGACACACAGCAACTAGTTTACTTAAAACAATTGCTTCCTTTGGGACTCCAAGCTGGCGTTCAAGATGGGGTTCCATAAGTGAGAGATAAAGAATTTATCCTCCGTAACACCACTATAGCTAACAGCAAGAATCCTGGGCTTCTGAAACACCCTTCCTAACACGTAGAGGACAGGGCAAAATACTCCTTGACTCTGACTCTCAACCATTTCCAAAAGCAGAGGCAGAAAAGCAAACAGCCATAAAGATAAGTGAGCCAAGTCAGTAAGCTAAACTCCTGTCTCCACTGTCAGGAGGGTACCTGTTGATATAACACACTGATGCCTAACCAGTAAGAACCTCGTAAACATTCTCAATCAGTGCAAGTCATTAGAGAATGTTCTTATAAACTGAGTAGAGAAAGGTCAGCCCATTATATACTCAATATTGGGTACTGAGCAATAAAAATGCAACAATTATTTTTCTTGACTTCTCCCTGGAATGGCTTATACCAGCTAAGCGTTCTGATTCCGTCTGATGTGCCAGTTAGGAAAGGCTGGGTTATTTTTCTGGAATGCTGGGATATCAAAAATTATTTTTAAAATTATTTTAATATTCTATTTGAAGGGTTAGATTTTCAATGGTGAAAGGCCCCCCCCGGACCTCTTGTACTGTGGTGAAAGGTTTCTTTGGCAGACTTCAGGGGTATCTTATTTTTAAAAAAGGTACACCTTACAAAAAAGATGAACAAATACGTTTTAAAAATTCACCTACATTCATTTTTAAGTCTTATCTGTTAAGAGTGGGATGCCACTAAAGTAAAGTGGATGCAGGGGAAAAAACACCAGAGGGAGGTTAGTGTGAGAGAATGAACAGGGGTCTAGGAAGAACCTTGTAATTACCCTTTCCATCCCTTCTCACTCTGTGTGGCAGGCATGACACTGCACGCCTCACAAAGGGCTTGCTGGCAGCCTTGTTCAAAGCCTGCACCAGGAGCCAAAAAAAGTTGCTAAAGTCATGCTGAAGAAGGGATCCTTTTCACATGTGTCATTACCATCTCAACAGTATCAAAACATATGGGATTTAAAACATTCTGTCAAGAGTAGAAAAGCAGATCAGAATATGCTCAGGTTTTCTGTGTGGGGGTGGGTGGGATAAGAGTGGAGAATGACAGATGGCTTCAATAACAAGGCACATCTCACTGAAGCTACTGGAACAAAGCATATCTTCAGAACCTAAGAACTCCATTTCTCTTCCTCAACCCCTGTCTTGGTGCAACACATCTCCACTCCTTGCTATGTCCATGGTTAGTACATTTACTTGGGCACAGTCATTAAAACAGGACAGAACAATGAATTTGCAGAGAAGATTAACAGATGGGTCTTGCTTTATAAGGTTATCTTTTTCAGCCCTGAAATGTACACCTTTTTTATCCTACATTGATGCAACTAGAGATTAAATAAAGGAGGAAAAAATCCAACAGTCTAACAATCTAGATTCAAGTTAATGATGCATCAACTGCGTTGGTACCAAATCCCTGAGGCTCCTGTGTTGAAAATCTTGTTTCATGGCAAAATGTTATTGTATCAACTAGTGTTATGGTATCACTGAAACAACACATATATAGAAAGAAAGGGCTATGCAGTAGAAATCCGGGCGTGAGCTTGCTAATGCAAATCTCTTTTACCCAGCTGTTTCGTACTGCTAAGACATTTCCTTAGCTGACAGCTTAATAGCAGAGTGAGAAGAATTGTTTTTAAAAGCACATCAGGGAGGAAAGAGATTCTAAGCAAGCTACAGATATGACTAAACAATAATTGTATCTCTTTCCCACTTTGTTCATAGTCTTGTTTTTTAACTTGACATTAAGTATACTAAGCAATCTCTCAAGGTACTTATTCTAGGCAAAAACAAATTAACAAGGAGGAGGAAGGCACTTAGTTTGGTAGTCTGGTGTTTTAATTTAGGTGCTGAAAATAATTCTTACCCCCTTTCCACTTTTGAATTTGGGGTCACTTAGAATTCCTTTTCCCTTAGGTCTTATTTACTGCTTTCACTTATACATCATCTAACAGAGACTTAATTCTAATTCATATTTATTAACTAGGGCTGTCTTTTATAACAATGTTTTGATAACATCATCAAGAGGTGATCTAAGTCACCTTGTAAAAGCAACTTGCTTCTTGTAGAAATTGATTACTTACCCATCTGGTCAGCAATGCTATCCTCACTTCTTTGCCAGCTAGGTGCAGATTTTCCGCTGCCACTGATATCTGACTGGGTGTTCTGCCTGTCAATGGAGGCCGGGGATCTGCGGCTCACTCCAAACCTGTGGTGATTTCCGCAAAGCAAAGACAACATCAGGGACCTTACCCATGAGGGGAAGGCAGTCCTGGGTGTAATCAACTAAATTTTAATGACAGGAACTACTGGTTTTTGCTTACGTGTCTGTACTTGTATACACACCCTGGTTTGTATTTATGTGGGTGTGGAAATGTGTATGTTGTGGTCAATATACATCACTCTGCTCAAAAAGGTATGAATGCTATGTAAACAAACTTGTAACAACGAGGGCGGAAGCCATTAGTACTGAGCTAACCTAAGGTATGTAGTGTAAGAAACCAAAATTTTCTAAGCCCTCGTACAGCCAAGTTCAGACTTATTCACAGCCAAAAGAAAAAGTTCACAATCTAAATATTAATGCTCCATATATATCTTCCAAATGGTATATTGTGGAGGTTTGTTCCTCTTAACTTTGTAGTTTACTAAATCATTAAGTCAGTGGTTCTTGGAACAAGTATTTTCTGAGAACTTGCTTTGTGGTCTGAAATACAAAGATTACTATCATTTAGATCATGTAGAAACCATGTTCAAACTGTATAAATTTTAAACTGCCTCTGGGAAGGGCAATTTGGAAGCAGGTAAACTGGCAAAAAATAAAGGCAAATGTTTATTTCTGGAAAGAATATTTAGCTATTTAGTGAGCCAGTTTTATTTTTCCCTTTGTAAAATAATAATACATGCTTAATTAAAGCATATGCCTTGACTAGCAATATCAACAAATTAAATACTGACTGAGCCCATGAAAAAGTGCCAGAGTGTAGAATTTAAACATTCATATGGAAATTTACTAATTTATATGTGGTTACTAATGAACTTATGCATAATCTACACAATAAAAGACCAAACAGGGGCTAGGAGCAGTGGCTCATGCCTGTAATCCCAGCATTTTGGGAAGCAGAGACAGGAGGATCACTTGAGGACAAGAGTCGAGACCTGCCTCGGCTACAGTGTGAGACCCCAGGCTCTACGTAAAATAAAAAAATCAGCCGGGGGTGGTGGCCACTACAGTCCCAGTTACTCAGGAGGCTGAGGTGGGAGGATGGCTTGAGATGGGCCTGGAGGAACTCATGCTCGTGGGTGTCTCCTTGCTATAGGCTGATACATGTATGGGTAAAACCAGCAAGTAGTACACCGGAAAGGCAGGAGATAAACAATAAGAAGACCTGAGGCCAAGTTCCAACCCCCACCAAATATGACTGAACAAAGTCACTGAATTTTTGCCTCAATTAATGTTTAAAATGGCAATTTCATTATAAGAATCCAAGGAGAAAAATCTATATAAAGCATCTGCAAAGTAGAAGGGGCTAGAAAAAACATTTATCTTAATAAAACTCATTTTTTTTGAGACGGAGTCTCACTCTGGCCCCCAGGCTGGAGTGCAGTGGCGCAATCTCGGCTCACTTCAAGCTCCGCCTCCCGGGTTCATGCCATTCTCCTGCCTCAGACTCCCGAGCAGCTGGGACTACAGGCGCCCGCCACCATGCCCGGCTAATTTTTTGTATTTTTAGTAGAGATAGGCTTTCACCGTGTTAGCCAGGATGGTCTTGATCTCTTGACCTCGCGATCCACCCGCCTCGGCCTCCTAAAGTGCTGGGATTACAGGCGTGAGCCACCGCACCCAGCCAATAAAACTCTTATTATATCGTCTCCCCAGTTACTGTTTCAAAATTCTTTTCATTTACATACCCCATCACAAGACTCACTAAGCAAAGCTATCTCACATACTGATGCAGCATTTACTCAAAATAAAAACCTTGGTTTATGAAAACTTCTAATTGGTTAAAGTGGTCATTTAAAAAAAGGACTCACAATTACACTTTTCGCCATCTCCTCCCTAAGGGTTCTTGTTTCATTCACAAGAGTAAATATACCTATTTGTGATCCTATTCTAAATTTGTACTAAGACTTTTTTAAAAGGCATGGAGATGCAAGTTAGAAATGGATTCTAATCATGCTTTTACTTTTTTATTTTTTAAGAGACAGGCCTATGTTGTCCAGGCTGGACTCATATTCCTGGCCTTAAGGGACCTTCTCCTGCCTTAGCCTATCAAGTATCTGGGACCACAGTGCCCAGTTTGCTTTTAGTTTTTGGTAGCAGTGTAAACTTTTAAACCTCTGAACCTTTTAAACCTCTGAACTTAAAGCTGGATATTTTTCTGGCCCTTTGGTTTTAAATAAACAATAAGGTAAGACTATCTTTAAACCCTGCTTTGGAAAACATTTTCATCTGATGAACTTTTAATTTCATTTCTCATATATGCCCCCACCCCCAATTTATTGTATGCCAGAGTATAAGGGATACCCAGTCCTGAGGAGCTAAGATAAAACTTGTTCTAAATTTTACTTGGTGCTGTTTTTGAAGAGCTTAATTGTTCTTTGTTCAGAGAAGCATTTACTAGTTTAAGAGTCACACTTAGATTTGAAGGAGTTTTAAGTAATCATTTGGCTGACATATGAAACACATTCAGTGACCAAGGACTCTGCCTCATGAGGTCATCCAGTTCTTTCCAGGGCAGGCTGACAGCTTTGAAATACCTTCCTCAAAATAGGCTGGACCCTTCTTCTCTATAACTTTCATCTACTGGACTTAGTTGTCCCCACAGACAAGTTTGATCCCCAATCTAAGAGTGCTGGAAGAAAGCTACTGTGGCCTCCTCACCTCCATATAATTCTCATCCTCAGCTTGCACATCCTCAGTTCTTTCTCCCACATGGTCTCCGAGCTCCTCATTTACCTGGGCCCTCTCTTTGGATCTGCCCTGCCTGGTCGGAACTCCTCAAAGTGTGTGGTCCAGAAATAAATCTCCAAGGAGGGTGGAACAGGCCCTATGTCTTTTCAACAGTTTTGCTTTCTAACTCCCTCTTATTCCCATCCTAGACTTGTACAGGTGTTGTTTCCACTTTGGAGTAAATAAGAAGTGACAAAATCTGAACTGTAAAACTAAACAATATATACAATGGACAAACTAAAGCAATTTGATTTCTTTGCCACTGAGTTCTTCGTAGAGGCTAGATGATGATAAACTTCCTAAGAAGTGGTTTAAACCAGCCATGAAGCCATTTTTCTATCTGGATTATTAACTACATTTTCTCTTTTGTTTGTCTACAAATTGATCAAGGCTGGCTGAATGGAAGTCATTTTACATGTCTGAGTACAGATGAAAGAAATGACGCCAACAGGGACCACGTACAATGGCACAAACGCATACCTACCCTTCGGGCATGGACTTCTGCCTGTAAGTGCCCCCCACAGAACCAGTGTCACTGGATGAAGACAGGTTGCTAGGGGAGTTCCGACACTGGGATCTTGCTAAAGCCATGGATGAGACCGTCACATAGATGTCCGAACCAGGAGACAGCCTGCATATGCAATACAAAAACATGAAGTCAACAATTCAAAGGGAAAATCCCAAGGCAATGCATGATGGATAAAATCATATAAATGTGACAAAAACAGTGACTTCATGGAGATAGTGAAAATGAAGCCAGCTGGAAGCCTACAAAAGAAACTTCCCCATAAAATGACTCCCTCGAGGAACAGCTGGAAAACTGCCTTGGGCGGGGGAGGGGGGTTGGGTGTCAAAAAATAAAGGGGAAAAAAAGATCTAGAAAACATGTATGCTTCCAAAAGCTGCCAGAATTCAATGGGCTAAATTGCTTATGCAGTTTCCTAGTATGGCAGAGCAGAAGATAATTGAACCCAAGTGACATTAACATAGCAATTAATTCCAGTTTCTCACACTAGTCCTCCCAGAGTATATGACCATAGTAACACGGGTACATTTTTTGCATGCTTCTTTGTTTTCCAATTTTATTATTCACAGTCTGGAATGAATATTCAGATTTTGCTATTTAGTATTTATAATTTTGGTTGGTAGTAGTATCACCATATAAAAATCTCCATGAAAAAAATGCCTAAAACCACAGTTGTTGAATTTAACTAGAATTACTGAATGTATATAATATCACAGTAGAAGTGTGCTCCACATGGGCACCTCATGTATCTGTTTCTAAAGTTATGGGTGCTTCACATTGCCAACTGGCTGTCAAGGCAGAAACCATAGCTTTGTGGTCAGGACATATTTTTCCCCTCTACCTCCTCTACTCTAGTAGGCAACATGGCAACCACAGGGATATGAGTAAGTGACGCTGTGCTGACAGTTGTGACTAGGTTTAAGCTAACCCTTAGTAACAATGGCATTTTATTTCAGAAGCAAATGCTGGCACAAATCACTTGACTCTTGTAGCAGGGGAGGTAATTTCCATTTTATAACTTAGGAAGTGAAATCTAAGTCATCGTTCAAGTTCACAACAAGCCAGATCTCTAGACTCTAATTCCGCTGCACTCCATGCTAAACTACTGCTGTCCCCTAGAGAAGGCCTGGATTTTTTTTTTTTTTTTTTTTAAATAAGACAGTTTGCAATGGGTTTGCATGCTCAAACAACTTTGCACATAAAGCTATCCTAAGGCAAGTCAAAGTTTTGAAGCCTTGAGACAGAAGCTGCTTCACTGGCAGAGGCCCTGTCCCACAGTGCCTCTTTATCTTCTGAGTAGGGCAGGATGGGGCTTCAGGTGTAGGAGGCTGAGAAGCTTTGCTAATAGAAAAAGAATAAGGATAGACATTAAAAAGTACAACTCCCAAATTAATCCATGCCCAAGAGGCAGATCTGACTTGAGAGCCCAGATTTGTCTCCGGCTTTCTCCTAAACATGTCGACTGGACACCCTTCACCAGCAATCCAAATCAGACCTTTTCAAGACTAACACGTTTTATTCCACTCTCCAACACCCCACACTGTCCTTCCTATATTTGTTATCTCAAGATAAACATATTTTTTTTTTGTACCACATAATGGCTTCATTCACAGGACAACTTGAGACTGCAAGTCATGTAACTAGTCAAGCTAAACATGGTGAAGCCATTTTTTTCCCTTCCTCTTTCTTTACTTTCCATAGTCAACTGGGTTAATTAAGTTCAACCACTATTTACTGAGCACAAACTGTGTGTCAGGCACCCTGAGCTGGTCCTGAAAACACAAAGACAAAGAAGCTATCTAGTTTCCAACCTGCTGAAGGGCTTCTGAGTTCTCTCACCTGCAGCCTGGGTCAGTACAAGTGTCCTGATAGGTCTCTCAATTTCCAGGCTCTCTCCACCCCATTCCTCCAGCAGCCCCAACCCACCCTCTTCCATCAAGTCATCTGACTGCTAAAAGCCTATTCAAAGCTTCCCTTTGCCTATAGGATAGAGGACCAAATCCCCGGGACTCTCTTTAAGGCCTTGAACCATCTGACCAAACTCCATCCTCATCTCCATCCCCATTAATGGCTCCACACACCCTACATTCTAGAGACAGTTGAGGTGTCCCAGTTCTCAGACTCCGCCCATTTACACCATTATTCATCTTTTTCTCTCCGCCTGGAATGCCTTCTTCCTTTGCTACTCACATAAAAAGGCCTGACTCCAACATCATCGCTCTGAATTCATAGATTAGAATCTCCTCAAATCCCATGACAGTCTGTTCTTTGCACCATTACACCATGTCATACAGAATGGTTGAATGGTTATTTTATGTGTATTTGTCTCCCCTAATGTGAATTAAGACTCTGTCCTTAAGGGGCCAGGACTGAGCCTTATTTATCTTTACATCTCTGAGTGCTTAACATGTGTTTTGAATGAAGGAGAATCCCTATCAGTGGAGTAGAAAAAGAAGAAGAAAAGGGGGATTCAGGACAAGTACCATAGTTATGTCAGATGTCCCAAGTCAGGAGTTCTCAACTATGGTGGGGCTAGATCACCTGAACAACAGTTGGTTACTAATAATGAAGTGCCAAAATTTGTGAATAATTTAATAAAACCAATTGTAACAGACTGAAAATTAATATGCCTTCTAAAATGCAAGAAAAAGGGATGGAGTTACAGGTGATAGAATTATATCTAAGCCCAGACACCCATGTGAGTATCACCAATCTTACATATGACGGTGAGAGAACTTAGGACAATGCCTGTTCTAACTAGTGTGAAATGGGGCAAATAGGGAGACTTGGAATGTCAGTGTTCAGGAAATGTGGTGAGAAGAAAAAGAGGCCGGGTTTCTAAAGTCTTCCTGTTATCATCATTGATCTCACTGTTGCTATACAGACTGTGAGAAATATGGGCCAACCACCCACTGGCACTGTCATTAGGTTGCCAGGTCTCAAAGTAGGGTATGCGTGGGGCAGGTATGGCGGGGCCACAGACTAGTGGGATACTAGCTCATCTCTACTTCAGGTAATGTGTTTTGATAAGAGAAAATAAAGACATTTATCTGGGTACCATAACATGGGTTTCTCTTTACTCTTTTCCACTGAGATATATTGCAAATTTCTCACTATTATTCTAAAGTAATTAATTGTGAAGTGATGTGAAAGGGGTAGGACTGGGAGGAGTTGGTTATGAAAAAGAAAACGAAGTAAGGCTTAAGGAATGACATGAATCCAAATGTAACAAAATACCACATTCCTTTCAACCTGAAGAGTTTGGCTCTTATACACACATAATAGAGAGAAACTTCAAATATAGTTTCACTTCATAGCTGCTTTGACTTTCTTACTGCAAAGGGGAGGGAGGTGTTACAGAAAAATAGCAAAAAGGAGACAGCAGTGGAATGTTAACCCAGTGAAGATTAATGCAACGTGTAGGGGTCTGATGATTTTTTGACTTAGGGGTAGTAAACAAGTAATGCCAATGAAGTATATTTACGGTAAACGTTAAAATGTTTATGCTTCTATGAGGAAGTTACAACCTAATTCCAAAGGAAAAGTCAAGATGTAACCTTTACATTTGTATTTAGAGGCTGCTTTTCTTACCCTGCTCTCCAAAACATATATTGAGCTAAGATACCTCAGGCTAGTTCTCAACCTCAGCTTTCTTATTTGGCAAATGTATCAGAAAATTCTATTTGGTTACTGGAGTTATCCCAAAGTGAAAAAATAGCATTTCCAGAAGGCTGGCATTCATTCGCATCCCTCTTTTGCATTTATATAACTCAATAGTGGCTTTGTTTTTGGACTGTTCACACACATAGAGCAACTGATGGAATGCCACCCAAATGTTTTTATGACTCTAGATGTATGTATGGTAGGCAAAGAAAAAATCAGAATTAGCCCTTATTCTGACGACTTACTATTTTTTCCAAATAATCTGAATTTGATACTATCACACAAATATTATTTAACAACAGACCTAGTGGGAGAGTGGGAGGCACTGCCGCCTGTCTGGGTACTGGCAGTCCACTTCTGCGGAGATAGCCTGAGGCTGATCGTTATTGGAAGTTGGGCTGATTGCTATCCAGCCACTTTGAAGAGGTGCTTCAAGAACTGGGAGCAGCACCTCTCACATTGGCTCACACAGGAAAACCAGCACACTGACCTCCTGGATCTCTGTCCATCCCAACACACCTCACAAGTGTACTCTGTTTTAAGCGTTGCTGAGTCCAGTGAAGTTACAGCAAGATCACAAGAGTCGAGTCTTTTCTTCTCTTTTGAGATAAATCCAGATCTTTCTGGTTAGTCTTAAAGAGCCCCAAATGTCTGATGTTAATGTCCCAATAGGTTTAGAGGACGAAGATTAATTAATACCTCTTTCAATTGCTCTGAGATCTTTCCATTCTGGTGAATACAGGCAATATTCTTTTTAAAGAATGCCCTCGTCACTGTCAGAGAGGAATTCTGCAAATCTTTTAGCATTAATTTCAGAAGATTTTCTTCCCTACATTTTTACAAATTTAGTCAAGAAATAACTAAACATTTTAAAAATAACCAATACCAAACATTCTCTGGGGCTTCCTTCTGCTGATAAAACACCAGGGCTTTTTTTTAATGTACTAAGAATGCAGCAATTGAAAAAGTCATGATCATCACCATCAAGAGACATTATTTCCACAGTCTTTTGACTACACTTAATATTATACTTAACACCAGATTTTCATTTATACACAATGCATTTCACTGCAGTGAAAACAAAGAGTTGAAAGGGTTGGACATTCAGAAAGAGATGGTCCAAGATACGTCCTTCATTCTTCCAGAAGTAGTCTCACACCAGGCTAAAAGAGAAAAGAGAGCTGACACATACACACACGGATTTCTAACACAACCACCCTGCACACCTATTCCATGAATTAACTCACAGGATGACATATATAGTGCCAACATGAATAGATGCATAGCAAACTGATCACTGCAGATTATGATTACAACTTATCAACCTATGAGTACGGAATTCTAAGTGAGAAGTTGATGGTAAAATATTTTCCTAACTGATTAGGTAGGATTAATTACATCTCTATTCTATTTCCCATTTTTTATTCCAAGGTGAGATATGTACAAGGACATAAGGCCCTCAGTAACCCACGTGCAAACAGTGAGCTGGTGGTATAAACAATTGAGAGCATTTCAAACAGCAGCAGTGATGGACAAATTAAATGCTGGAGTCCATAATTAAGCACAGCATTTTACCACAACTTAGCAATTAAAATGCTATCCAACCAGGGAACAGGACCAAGTTAAAGTGTTCTGTCTTCAGCCATGTATATCAACTAGGAATTATGCAAAAAAAAAAAAAAAAAGAAAAATCTCTACAATGATTCAAGTTGATGTAATTTGGGTGCTATATCCAGAGTAGTTTGAACAAGTCATGTTTGACCTCAAGCAACTCGTGCCTGTCTTTTCATCGCTTCCTGTTGTGTACTTTGTGAAGAGAATTACTGCTGGCTTTCTAACCACATAATTCATACCAGCTGTTCAGACTAGATCATGGGAATCCTGTTCTTTTTTTTTTCTTTTGAGACAGAGTCTCGCTCTGTTGCCCAGGCTGGAGTGCAGTGGTGTGATCTCGGCTCACTGTAACCTCCTCCTCCCAGGTTCAAGTGATTCTCCTGCCTCACCCTCCTGAGTAGCTGGGATTACAGGCGGCTGCCACCACGCCCGGCTAATTTTTGTGTTTTTAGTAGACAGGGTTTCGCCATGTTGGCCAAGCTGGTCTCCTGACCTCAGGTGATTCACCTGCCTCAACCTCCCAAAGGGCTGGGATTACCGGTGTGAGCCACTGCACTTGGCCCCAAAATTCAAAACTTTTTGAGGGCCAATAAAACGTTCAAAGGAAATGCTCACTGGAGCGTTCTGGATTTCAAATTTGGGATGCTCAACCAATAAGATTAATGCAAATATGCCCAAAATTAAAAAAAAAAATTGAAATTTGAAACATTTCTGGTCCAAACATTTTTGATAAGGGATTATCCTAATTGATCTTCACAGACTCTAAGAGGTGGGGCTGTGACCTACTTGACTCATGGGGATGTTAAAGTGTAGAAGGACAGGACCTTGCCCACTGCCACACACTCGCAGTAGCACAGCCAGGATGCAAATCACGGCCCCTGGACAGCACAGCCTACACTCCTGGTGCTTCTAGGAGTTTCCAGGCAGCTCACACTAATACACAGGTGGCCCTGCAGAAAGGAAGCCGTTATGGAAACATTTCCCTAGAGTGAGTGCAGAATAGCTACTTTCGAGGCCCAGGGAATGACGAGTAAGTAACTGAAGAGCTGGAGCTCTTCAGGACACAGTGCTGGAGCATCCTCCTCCCATTCCTGGGTCACTCTGGAGTTTGTAAACGATGGGGAACTGGGAAGTGTACCAAGCTGAAGCCATTGTGCCCATTTCCTGAATGCCTGAATACGAACCACTGCTGCAGTACCATCTAAAAATGTGAACTTGCAAATCACATCAACTCTAATCCTGACATGGATGTCAGAGTATGCTGTTTCCTGCAAGAAGTGGAAAAGAGAAGCCTTCAGAGTCCAGTGACTTTAAGTCAAATGCAGCCCTCTGCTTTTCTCCCTTGTCTTGGCTGACAAATACAACACCAGAATTCAATCCCAACTAAAACCTTTTGAAGGAGTCAATCAAGATCTTGCATTTCACTATGAGTCAATTTTAGAAAAGCTCCACCAGCAATATACTTTTAAAATGAAGTATTCTAAACTTAGTCAACAAAACCCAAAGAATTCTACTTAAATCTATGTTTAATGCTATAGCTTTATCAGACTGTCAAGTGCTTTGCCTTTACCTTTCATCTAATTTTTATAAAATGAAATTGGTTTCTTTTCTCTAAGATATATTAAATTATGTCCCCAGTTACTTAAATAAGCCCTTTTGATATTAAAGGGTCATTACCACAAATGGAAAGGTGAGGAAACTCTGAGTGTGGAAAGTTGGAGTACCATGTGAAGTGTGGACACAAGATGGTAAACTACTCTATGAGGTCTCCTGGTTTAATTACCAAATAACGTTTTTTTAAAAAAAGCATTGGGAGTCTATTAAATGCCAGAGTCTACAGCTGATATTTGGAATACAAAGATAAATAAGACAGGCTAAGTTTTAAAAAATGGACAAATAACATTAAAGCGAAGTTTCATAAATTTTGTAAGTGAAGAAGCCATGTGGTGGTAAGAACATTCCTAGTGGGGCAATTAAGGTAGAAATGGGAGGAGAGTGTTTTGGAGAAATTAAAGGTGGCTTCTCAGAGGAGGCATGGCAAGGCTTCAGCAGTCAAAAGAAGGAATGGAAGGTGTACCAAGCAGAGGAGCTCCTAAAAAGGCATCAAGGGGAACATGGTAATTGCAGAGAAGAGAGAGCCACTCACATGCCTAGAGATGGGGGTGGTGACGATGACAGGGGAAAAGGGAAAGGCAAGTCCACATAGACAAACTTTTTGGGAGGGACAGGGTGTCACTCTGTTACCCAGGCTGGAGTGCAGTGGTGTGATCACGGCTCACTGCAGTCTCAACTGCCCAGGCTCAGGGGATCCTCCTACCTCAGCCTCCCAAGTAGCTGAGACTACACACATGGGCCACCACACCTGGCTAATTTTCTTTTTTTTGTAGATATGGGGTCTTACTATGTTGCCCAGGCTGGTCTTGAACTCCTGGACTCAAGCCATGCACCTGCCTTGGCCTCCCACAGTGATGAGATTATAGGCATAAGCCACAGCACCCAACCAACACAGGCAAACTTGCTGGTGAGTTGGACTTGATTCTGAAGGCTGTGTGGAACCATGGAAGGGCTATAATGAAAGGCACAGTGTGAAGACTATTTCTATTTTTATTAGGTCATCCTTCCAGTGGGAGGTTGGTAATCATACCTAGAGGCTGTTGGCAACAGTTTAGGTAAGCAAAAGAATCTCAGTGCGAAATGAGAACTTCTCAGGCAATGGCAGGAACGTGTGTGGAGCTGGGATGACAGTGCCGAGGGGAAATGGATAACAAATCCTACTTCTGTTCTGGATACTCAGGTAGATGGCAAAGCCATCCACCAAGGTGGGTAACACAAGAGATGGAAGAGGCAGAAGGAGGGGCAGGGGTGAAGGTCAAGTCAGTTTGAACTTGTGAATGTGAGACACTTTCATGCCTTTCAAGTGCAAATGTTCAGTAGGTAGTCAGGCATACGAATATGAAAAGTGAAAAAGAGACCAAGGCAAAACAGACAGCTAAGGAACTACCCACATACAGATGACGGTTGAGGTTGCTCAAGTGGATGAACCATCTAGAAGAATTGCACAGTGTGGGATTCAAATAAAAATGAGGAAGAAGTGGGGAACACAAATTTCAGGGTGATGAGATAGGTGCAAAGAGCTGACGATACAAAAAAAATCAGGAATACATTTTGGAAGACAAGGAAATGGAATTTGAAGGAGGAGGGAGTAGTGAATGGTATCAAGTAAGTTAAGGACCTAACACCATCCAGAAGCTTTAGAAATGTAGAAGTCAGCTGGGTGCAGTGGCTCTCACCTGTGATTACAGCACTCTGGGAGGCTGAGGAGGGAGGATCACTTGAGGCTAGGAGTTTACAGCTAGTCTGGGCAACATAGAGAGACACTGTCTCTATAAAAAAAATCATTTAAAAACATAAGCTGGGTGTGGTGTGGCATGCACCTGCAGTACTAGTTACTCAGGAGGTTGAGGTGGGAGGATGACTTGAGCACAGGAGTTGGAGTTTATAGCGAGCTAAGATCAATGCCACCGCATCCCAGCCTGAGTTACAGCGTGAGACCTTGTCTCAAAAAAAGTTGATTAAAGAAATGAAAAGAAACATGGAAGTCAATGGGCAATGGGGATCTAGCTGGAGCAATCCCAGCGAAGCTCAAAAGTCCCATGGTTTCGGGAACCTCATGGCAAGGCACGAAGCTGTGATGGAGGGGCCAGTATTTGGAAAGTACAAGTCCTAAAGCTTCTAGCCACAGCTAATATTCTAAACAAAAGAAAAGTAAACATTAAATGGTGCTTGTTTGGTTTGAAAGCAGAAAATGACACAGTGGAAGATTGGCTTAGAACCTATAAGAAATAACAAACTTAGAAAGTATTTCCTTAAAAATCAAGACTGAATGGTCACGTGACTATTATGCTCTCTGAGAGAACTCTTTTAAGTTTGTTTTCACGATGTTCACACCCTATACAGTGCTGGTGTCTGTGAGGAAGGAGGGAGGGAGGCTGCAGATGCAGCTGCCATAACTGCATGAACAAAAAAGGTCCCCTGTCCAGCTTCTTAAGAGTTAAGTGCAGGGGTCTCAAGGGGAGTGTCAATGACATCCAGGTAAAACTCAGAAGTACCAAGTGTTCAGTGAGCTCTAACATCAAATATCTACATAAAGGCTGGTAATATTAGCCAAAAAAAATAGAAGAGAAAATCATTTTATATGCTAAGATGTCTGTTGTTTATCCAAAGCCCCTCAAATAGCTCAACTTTTATAAGCATATTAACACAGATCAGGGTTTTATTGCTGATCTCACATTATGTTTAAACACAGTAATGTATCAAGTTCAGTGTGCCACAGCCAGCAATTTTTATTTCAATCCTACCCTTAAGCTCCAAGTAAATTTGAGGCCAAAATAGTGACCGTATCATATTACCTATTTCTGTTGAATGAATGTTAATTCTGTTAATAAATACTACTCTCACAAACACTGTAAAATTCTGTAATCAGAAAGCCACCTGGAGAGCATAAAACTCATATATTCAAATAAAATAGAAATTAGACTTTATTTAGATGCCAAATGGATTATCAGTTCTTCCTGTGTCAGTTTCTCTTAACTATATATGGAGAACATCAACCAACTAAAGAATTTTTATTAAAACTCAGAACACCAACATACTTCAGTATGTCATAAAAATCCTGACCTTGATACTAAAGGAAAAATATTACACAGATTTTTTTTTTTGTTCCTAATGATCTTTAAGTCTGGGATATTACATACAAATTAAAGAAAAACTATGCTTCTACAAGCAGTAAATTAGTGTTTTCGCCCAAAATGGACCGTGTTGGATCCGGCCATGATGACTTAAGTGGGCAGATTTGGGGAGCACTGAAGGAGTAGACTTGAGATGGCTGCTAACTTAAGCTTAAGTATAGCTGGTATCTCTATGGTTAAACACAATTTCCCTAACCTAGGGGAGAAAAAAAATGAATGCAATGAACAACTGTAAAGCATTCTTTAGTCACAATATTAGGCCACACCATTACTGGTAAGGCAAGATTCACGGTCTGGCAGACTCTGTCATTTATTTTCATGATTTATGATTCCTCTGAAAGGTCCAAATTATACTTGGTGAGTACAAGGTACAAACTGTATATGGCACTCAGGACGGCGCTGGTATGTAGGGGAGAGTCAGATGGACGAGGGATGCCCCGGTACTCTTCATTTCTGTATCTCAATAAGGTATTTTGTTCTCAGTAGGACTAGGACTATAAAGGGGATACTTAAAGTTTTCAGTTATGTTTTACTAAATTTCATGAGGGAAATTATTTTCTAAGGTGAACTTTATGCATCTGGGGACCCAAGAAGGACTGAGGAAGTATTTCTGATAAAAGTCATGAATCTGCTCTATCCTCAAATATTCCTGGAGTCACAGTAGCAAAACAAAGTTTCTCAAACACGAGTAGCCTGTATCCTAAACTCTTTGGACCAGAAATGTTTTGGCGTTTGGATGCTTTTGGATTTTGAAATATTTGCATTACACTTGCAGCTGAGCATCCCTAATCTGAGTATATGAAATCCTCCAATGAGCATTTCCTTTGAGTATCATGTCAGTGCTCAAAAAGTTTTAGATTTTTGTAGTATTATGGATTTCAGACTTTTGGATTAGGATATTCAATCTATAGTACTTTCTTTGTATGCCTCAAGATTAAAACTTAAAAGATATTTTTTACTAAAAATTAGGAATGATGGGGTAAGAAACTGAACTTTAAATTTTCATAAAATAATAATATCCATCCAATTAATTACCATGTATTTCAAAATGAAGATGACCCAAATCATCCTAATATCCTGGAAACCACAGGACTGAGATCTCACATGTCATCTAAGCCCTGCATCCTAAGAGCTGAAATCCCAGTCTAGTGTACTTAATATATACCAGAGACTAAGGGGGCAGTGAGTAGAGGTAAAATTTTCCTGAAAACCTCGTCAGCCCCACCTACGGCCCTTTCACCTCTGCAGCTTAGAGAATCACAAGCTACTCTAACAGTCCTCTAGAAGGAGCACTTACTGAGATACATTTTCCACTGGGTGGAGTCAAGAAGAAAGGCAGAGACAAGTACACACAGAAATTACCTCTAGAACTCAAGGATCTACATCTGGAAAAAATGGAGTTCTGCATTCTCTAGCAGTGAAAGCTGCTCCCATCGAAAGATGATATTCAGCTACAAAAAATGTTTTCCCTTTTGAAGGCCAGTATGACTGGCAAGGAGCTTTAGTTTCTGTTGCAGAAATTAAATTCAACATGGAATCAAAATACATTCTCAAATGGAATACTGTATAAAGGAAATGACACAAAACCAATTTCACTTGTGAAAGCCTGCTGATTGTTCTGGAGAGAAAGAAAACAGCGTTGAGGTGGAAAAGGTCCTTCTCTATACAATGATTTCCTGGGTTCATCTTTCAAAATGGGGGCCAAATCATGAATTCCAGTTAGCACACACCTCAGAGGCAGCCAAGTCTGGAATGTGTCAAACAAAGAATTGACTCAGGGGTCTCTCGGATGTTTTCCTCCTCAAAAATAAGGAAAGAGAGAGGAGTCCAGACGGTAATGGGGCCACTATGGGAGAGGAAACTCTTATTGAGATAAATAGCAAGGCTCTGTAAATAGATCTCCAGGATGAAATGAGAAACTGTAAAAAGATGACTATTTTTTTGCTTTGTCTGCTTTAACTAAATTTTGTTTGTCTGTTTTTATTAAATTATTTCTACATAGTATCCTAGTAACCTAAAATAGTTAAGTGGCAATGTTTCATGCAACAGCTCAAAAGTCAGACTAAGATAAAGAATTCATAGTGTGGTTTCTAAAGCTTCCTGCTCTCTGTTCCCAAACTGGAGCAGTGATGATTTATGTGTTATCTGGGAACCATTTTACTCAGCATCCTGCTCCTGCCAGACCTGGTTCTTGCCGCTCACATGAATCAGGCTCACGTTTTGGCCTCCACGCGGACCCTCCCCTCTCCCCAACACAGTTCCCAGAATACAGACTTCTCCCCAGGAGGTCTAAGGGTTTTCACAAAAACATTCTGAGATGTGATTAAGGCAAGCAGAAGAGATGGGGAAAGGACAGTGGATGGACAGAAAGAAGTTGACTTCTAGGCTAGGCGTGGTGGCTCACACTGTAATCCCAGCTACTTGGGAAGCTGAGACAGGAGACTTGCTTGAACCTGGGAGGCAGAGGTTGAAGTGAGCCAAGATCGTGCCACTGCACTCCAGCCTGGGTGACAGAGTGAGACTCTGTCTCAAAAAAAAAAAAAAAAAAAAAGAAGTTGATGGCTTCTAGCAGACCACTAGCAGATTATTCAATTAAACTGTCTCCTCCTTTAGTGTACACGATTTGAGGTAACCAAATTTATAGTGCAATTACTTAAACTCTATATAGCCAACTTCTATTCCCATTTTGAAAGTACTTAATCTAGTTTAATTTTAGGTCTGGACTCTAGTTCAAAGTGCTGCAGTTTACCGTTAATTCCAGACAAAAGTGCTAGGGCATCCTTGTAAAGGCAGTGTTAATCCACTACCTTTTGGAAGGGAATCCTCTATGGCTTTCAATTTAACAACAACCTTTGGTTTCTTACTTTCTAGGATCCCTCAGTCCCTCTCCATCTGGCTTAATTTTACTCAGGACTAAGTGTTTTAACTTATTTTCATGTATCATCTTCTCCTCACTATTCTGTCCTATTTTCATAGTAGTGAAAAATATGTTTGTGTTATACTAGTCTTCCTTCCTCATAATCCTTTATTAATAAAGTGACAAAAACATAGTCAACCAAAAACCTGCCTTCTGTTGCTCTTATATCATCGTTTTGTCCCAAAATGATGAAGACTGTCAAGGATGACATATGGTCACTGTCACCTCAAAGAGTCTGCTGAATTCTCATCCACAGGGTCACTAAGCATGTAGTAACGACATCTGTTGATAATCACACAGAAATTAAAGAGCAAAGCACAAATACCACTGTGCAGAGCTGAAGGCTTTGCTAGAATCAATCTCTGTTCATCCTTCTGGCTCTAGAACACTACCATGCTTTGAAAGCCACTATAGTATGCACCTCAGTTTAATTCTTTGTTTCTAGTAAAATATGAGAAGGCCTAAAAGTAGTGCTTATGGGTCTGTGTTACTTACATTCGGGGCAGAGAGAGAGCGAGCAAACCTTTGCAGGCACACTTACCGCCTCTCTAGTGGGCGCCCGTCACTGGAGATGCTTCGAGGAATGTTGGCAGCTCTTTCTGGAGGAGGCATCTTCCCATCTCCTTTTCCAGCATTCAGCCGCGAGGTCATGGGACTCTGCATCTGGGACGGGACTTGAGGTGAATGAGGCCCCTTGCTGGTGTTCCTCTGCCATTTGTTATTATTTCGGAAGGGAAACTTGAATTCGTATGAAACACCTTCATTCATTTTGTACTCCATCACTGGCATGCGGTAGGTTTCAGAGCAACTCCTATTAGGGACAAGGCATAAGGAGAAACACAATGGATACCGCTTTTTCTTGTTGGTGGGACCACATTGATTCTCATTAACACTTAAAAATGGATCCACAATTTCACCCTCTGTTGCAAACCACCTTTCAATCTTTGGGCCCTATACTTATTTTCTTTTCAAAAACCAGAACCCAAGGAAGTATTACAATGTATTTTCCTTTACTCAGTCCCAATTGTTGAGTGTGAGATATGGAGTCTTTAAAAAACAATGGGACCCATGGTTACCCTGGGGGTGGCCGCACTACTGAGACCTGAGGAGGAAAAGCCACCAGGACAGCATGACAGGGGCATATCTGAGAGCACGAAGTCTCAATGGAAGCAAGCGGCTTCACACACCCACCACTGCACATGGTGACTGGGTTCTGAAAGGGTGTATGAGCAGCTTCACATACCCACCAGAGCACATTGTGACCAGGCTCCAAAAGGGTGAAAGAGCAGCTTAACACACCTGCCACTGTACGCTGTGACTGGGGTCCCAAAAGGGTGTACAAGCAACTTCCTACACCCGCCACTGCATACTGTGATTGAGCTCTGAAAGGGTCTATAAGCAGTTTCACACACCCGCCACTGCACATCATGACTGGGCTCCAAAAGTGTGTATAAGCAGCTTCACACACCCATCACTGCACATCATTGACTGGGCTCTGAAAAGGTGTATGAGCAGCTTCACGCATCCATCACTGCACATCATGACTGGGCTCTGAAAAGGGGTATGAGCAGCTTCACACACCCACCACTGCACATTGTGACCGGACTCTGAAAGGGTGTACGAGCAGCTTCACATACCCGCCCCTACACACTACAACCCGGGCTCTGAAAGCGTGTACGAGCAACTTCACACTCCCGCCACCACACATTGCAACTGGGCTCTGAAAGGGTGTCCGAGCAGCTTACAGCCCATTTCACTTTAGACCAGTGACATCACAAGCGCTGTGTAGCCACATGCCTCCTGTCTTGGACAGTGCAGGCCCAAAGGGCGTCCAGCCAAAGGCCTGGTCTTGATGTGGATGAGGTTGAAGGCGTGGGGAGGGAACGAGAGACATGGAGACAGGGCGGCAGAGTGGAAGGGTTTACATAATTGGCTGGCAAGAGAATAAGGACAATGGAAGGTGCCACTCTTTCATGACCTTGTCTACATATCTCAGGGTTGACTCCTGATATTTCAAATGTGTATTCCATAACGCATCCTCTCCCCCACCTTCAGTAGAGTTTTTGTTGTTGGAAAGTGTCGCTTTTGGAGCATGTGCTCAGAAGGAACAATGGCGCCTGCTGTCATCCTTACCTGACTCAGTCACAGCCCACGTCTCCAATGAGTACTTTCTTCTTGGGGTTTCCTTACCAGTATCCCAAATGCACCAAAACCAAGGGTGATCTTAATCTGACCCTTTGCCCAAGGCTCCACTGTATCCCTTTTATGTTTTAATGGCAATGGCTTTTAAACTTTCTGGATGACAACCTAAGTAAGAAATACATTTCACACCGGGACACAGCACCACCACATACACACACAGATGTGCATCCTTCCTCTCAGGTCTTCCGTTTTGCTATATTCTGAGTCAATACACTTCAACCAAAAATACACTGGGCGTAAGCAATGTCCTAAACTGATTTGATGATCTACTTGAGAGTTACGGTCTGCAGTCTGTAGAACACTATTCTATGGCACATTTGACGTTACTTTTAGTAGTTAATGACTGCTATGTCATTAAAACCTTTTCTCTCATAAAACATTTCCTCTAATAGTAAGGAATACTACTTTAGGCTCTGATATAATTTTAAGCTTCGATTCTGGTATTTATGACAAAAATATGCCATTGCAACCCTTTTTTGGTTGTTAATAGAGGTAATACACAGTGGTATAGTTTAGAGTCTTTCATTTCTGACTACAGTCTTTCATTTCTGACTAAATAAGGCACACTATAAAGATCTAATGTTCTGGATCTGTAAATACAATGCAAAAATGTTACACTTTACCAAAGGAATATTGATTAAAATTTATAATAATCCACGGAAAAATTTCACTTCTGCTCAAAATCTGGACTAGCTTTGCTTCTCCTCAGCAATGTTCTTGTTTTAACTTGTAAACTCAAAGAACATCATCTATGCCCCTTTCTGTTGGCTGCTAGGAACCAGCAAATGTACAGAACTTTATTATTATGTATTTTGGGCACCAACTTTCCAAAAATTTTTACCTAGACCATGTTTTGCTTTCACTACTACCTCTTCCACCTCAAATTCCCTAGCTAAGCTTCTATTTTGATACTGTACAACTACTTTCTCTTTCTGAGACAAGGTCTTGCTGTGCTGCCTAGGCTGGAGTGCTGTGACGTGATCAAGGCTCCACAGTCTCAACCTACTGGACTCAAGTGATCCTCCCATCTCAGCCTCCTGAGTAGCTGGGACTACAGGTGTGCACTGCCATGCTCAGCTAATTTTTGTATTTTTTGTAGAGACAGGGTTTCTCCATATTGACCAGACTGGTCTCAAACTCCTGAGCTCAAGTGATGTACCTGTCTCGGTTTCGCAAAGTACTGGGATTCCAGGCATAAGCCACTGTGCCCAGCCCACAAGTACTTTCATAGGTTAGGTCCATTTTGCATCAGGCAGAGAATAAAACAAATAATGATAATGGTAACAGACACAATAACAGTAATAAAGGAATATCAAACAGACAAGTTACTTTATCTTTGGGCTTCTTCAAACACTCTTTGAAACAGTCTTTTAAACTGCTTAACATTTAGTATGAAAACTAGCTAGAAGGCCTCTCTGGCCAAAGGTATTGTCTTCCCCATAGTCTACATTTTATTTCCACCACTCATAACATATAACTAGAAACGTTCTTCGTATCCCACATTGGCCAAATATAGTATGATAAAGTCTGAGCAGAGAGAAGATTCATTCATAAATAATGAATAAGCACAGAAGGTTCTGCAGAGCTAAACTTCAGTACTCGCCATTTCTGATTGCCTTTCGTGGCCAGGGTAACCATCACTGGCTTCCTGGTCTCTTACTTATCTCAGTAAAACAGAAGAATGATATGCAGAATCAAGAAGTATACAACAGACTGAAGAATGCAGATAAAAACTGGCTTTTAATGCTATGCATAAACTTTCATAAAAGGATTTTTATTATATCATTCTAAGTAAAATTCTGTGTTGAAGAATGGTAACTCTAATAATTTAATAACTTATATTTTTATAAGTTATTAAATATAATAACTTATAATTTAATAACTTAAATTGGGCCAGGCATGAATTTAGCCACATTACAGCAACTCTGTGAAGTGGATGCTATTATTACCCTCCCTTTGTAGAGGAGGAAACAGAGGCCTAGGGAGATTACCTCGCCCAAGTTTACACAGCCAGCAGGTGGCCAAGCCAGGATTTGAACCCACAGAATTAATACGCACTATGTAGGTAAGACTACGTAGGTTAGTCTTATTTTAGTCATTAACTAAACCATTCCCATTCTCCAAGGAAAATTCAACAACTTTTATAAAACCCAAGTAAAGGGCTACGGTCAGTAGGAATTACAATGTCAATGCTAAAAGTGACAGGAGGTGACCTGCCAAAACCCTAAATTAATGGAAAGCTACTCCACCCCCTTATTCTGTTTTTCAGTCTTTGTATTTCTTTCTCTTTTAATCTTTTATTTCTCGTAACTCTCTCCTTTTTCCTTAAGACCCTATGGAATATAGAGAAGTGGTTGACTAGGAAATTGAACAGAACATCACAACACTGGACTCACAAGTCAGAAAAATTTTATGTTTGAGGATGGCTTGGTCCTTTAAGCCATGTGACTCTGGCTTAGAAAAAACACATAAACTCTTTGAATCAAAACTCACCTGAAAAATGAGAGCTCTGAACCAGATGATTTGTAATCTCCCTCTTCACTCTAAAGCAGTCTGCTTTAGCACTTTAAAATACTGAGTTTTTAAAATGAAGAAAAAATGCTGTGACCTGTTCTTATTTAAGAGGTAATTTGGTCTTATGTAGCCTGTTTGTTTTCAGCTTGTCATTTTGAATGGCCCTTAATTGCTTTCTTTACGAACTATAGGCTAGTGTCCCTCAACAGAATAAAGGGTTGACCACTCCATGCAATACCATCCAGAACATCACAATTTAGTCTGTTCCTCCAGGTACTTTTCACCTTGTCACGGGAATGAAGTTGAAGACCCAGAGGTCACAGACACTAATCTATTGACGCTGGCTATGTACTCCAGAGGGGTGACAGTTGGGGGATGAGAATCAGGCAAGTCTTGCATAAGGGGCCTGCTCATTCCAGGGAGGTTTTCCAGTGAAGTCTACCAGGACTGTGTCCATCGGGCTGTCATGCTAGCTGGTTCCATTCACTCTTTGGGAAGCAACTGAACTTCTCCCAGCCTCACTCTCATCATTATTTTAATAAAAATGAAGCTGCTGATACAGAAATACTGGGAAGGGAACAGCATGGTCCCTTTAAATGATATGGAAGCAAAAAAGGGAAGTGCTGGGTACAGGAAGGCGTGGTCCCCGGCTAGGGCTCCACCCCCATGGATCTAGCTGAGGACAGGAACTCCTGCCTTCACACCCAGATGTTGCATTTCCCAAGACCACCCTTGGCCCCTGACGCATCCCCATCCTGTGGCTATAAAGACCCCAGACCCTAGCAAGGCAAGGACAGAAGCGGCTGGACGTCGATAGCAGCACATCTGTGGAGGAACACACAGGTGGAGGAATACACAGGTGGCTGGATGTCAAGAGGAATGCACCAACAGGCACCTGCACGCTGGCAGGCCACCAACCAGCAGAACCACGCAGAGTTTGGCTGGGGCAGTCAGAGGAGAGCCCAGGTCACCAAGTGGCCTAACTCCACAGAAAAACTATCTCCCTTCTGGCTCCCCATCTGCTGAGAGCTACTTGCAGTCAATACAACCTTACACTCATTCTCCAAGTCCACATGTCATCTGATTCTTCTGGTACACCAAGGCAAAAAACCTTGGGATACAGAGAACCCTCTGTCCTTGTGATAAGGCAGGGGTCTAATTGAACTGGTTAACATAAGCCACCTACAGACAGCAAAATTAAAAGAGCAAAACTAAAAAAGCACCCTGTAACACACGCCCCCCGGGGCTTCAGGAGCTATAAACATTCACCCCTAGATACTGCCGTGGGGTCAGAGTCCCACAGCCTGCCCATCTGCATGCTCCCCTAGAGGTTCGCGCAGTGGGGCACTGAAGAAGTGAACCACACCCTCATCACGCACCCTGTGAGGGGGACAAGGGAACTTTTCCTGTTTCACTGCCATGAGAATTAAAAAAGAAAATGCCTGGCGCCTAGTAGGGGCTCAGAAAGTTTGCTATAGTCTCCCTGTCTTCTCTTAAAAAAGTTGTAGTTTGGAAACGATTCATAAAGGGCATATTTTCTAAGAACAGGGAAGAGACCCTTGTTTTCCATGTTATTTATTTATTTATTTATTTTTGTTTTTTTGAGATGGAGTCTCCCTCTGTAACCCAGGTTGGAGTGCAATGGTGTGATCTCAGCTCACTGCAACCTCTGCCTCCTGGGTCAAGTGATTCTCCTACCTCAGCCCCCCAAGTAGCTGAGGTTACAGGCATGCGCCACCACACCCAGCCAACTTTTTTTGTATTTTTAGTAGAGAAGGGGTTTCACCATGTTGGTCAGGCTGGTCTCAAACTCCTGACCTCAAATGATTCACCAGCCTCGGCCTCCCATTACAGGCTTTTACATGTTATTTAAGTACCACTTTTTTGTTACTGAACTATTACATATATTTTAAAAGCTGCGTTTTCAAAATGAATGACTCTCCCATGTGAACACACAAATCCATTTGTGTTTGTATTAGATCCTGGGGGTGTTTGTATTACATACAGTCACCACCTCCCCCATCCCCTCACCTGTGGGGACCCTCTCAGGGTCCTGGCGACCCTAAGAACCACCAGGCTGAGGGGCAGAGGAGCAGCTTGCCTCAAGTAGGCCTGTCCTGCCTCTCACTGCGCTGCAGTGACTGGTGGTAAAGTTCCAGCTGACAAAGAAGAGAATGACTATTCAAAGAACAGAGTAATTAGTCGCTAGAAAAACAGCAGTGGGAGTGTGAAGTGCGGAGGAGAAGAAAAAAATGACACAAGAGCATTATTCTATTTTGTTGAAAACTGTAACAAGGTGTTAATGCTTCAACTGCTCCCTTTGAAGTTATTTCTAAAGGAAGGAGAAAGGAGCAGGCTTTCAGCCCTCCAAAGGCATCAAGGCATTTCCCACCTGCCCTGCCCAGGTCTGACTTTTCAGATGGAAACTGTATGGCTTTTCAGACGGGACCTGTAGTGAAAGAGGCCCCATGTCTCGCTCTCGGCTGGTGGGGCTGTGCAGTGCACTAATCCTTTCCCCAGCCTCCCCTCCTGGCACCCAAACGACATGTCACCAGCAGCTCCACTGGCTCCTCCGGGAAGGCCTGAGCGCGTCACAGCGGTGTGACAGCTCATTCACTCCCTGGTGTGCTGGAGCTGGTAATCATCCCATCTACCCCAATGCTGCCTACAGTGACATCACGTCGGTAGCTTGGAACCAGCTACGGAGTGGGAGTACCTGCGCCACAGAAATCAGCAAATATTACAAATAAAGTTTTCTTCCCCCCAGCAGAAAGCCAACTTACCAGCACGTCACTGCTAATTCTGGTGTATAAGGAAAGAATCTGTGCTCTAAGCACACAACGTGGCAGTTCAGAGCCTGGACTCTGACGTCAGACCTAAATTTGCCAGATGAGCTTAGCAAGTTACAACCTTTGAGTCTCGGTTACTTTTAAAACAGGGATGCTACTAACACTATCACAAGAGAGGGTTGTTATAAGAATTAAATGCACTAATCCACTAAAAAGTGCTTTTTTCAGGGCTTGGCATATTAAAGTAAAAAACTGAGTACATTAGTTATTTTCACTGACACACCACAATATATCTAGTCTAGTACACCTCCTATCATGGCTCCATCTATCCAGGTCTAGGCCTCTTATCCATCTTCCTAGAAACAGCTATTTACAATTTCAATATCTGTACTGCTGTCTCATCCCACCCACAATCACACAAACTCACTTCCCTCTCCTTTCCCGCATATAAACCTGGGAGCCTAGATACAAGGGAAAGACTTCTGAGCGGGCAAGATGGCGTCATAAGGTCGAGGGCTCCATATTTCAGTAGACAGTTCTTAAACTAACATCTGTAACTCTTTACTGTCAGTAATTAAGGTTGACAATTTACAAAGCTTGGTTATCTTCTCCCGTTTATAACTGTCTGTTCAGAAGCAATAAAGTAGACAATTTGAAGGACAGACAGCAGAGAAAGAGACAAGGAGTGCAGCAAGGCTGGAGACTGTCGTAACCAAGAACCCCACTGCCTTTCTGAGCCACCTCACATCATTCTTTAAATCACAGATCAGCACATTACTTAACATTTAATGATGACATGCTTGGGGAAACCAGAAAAGGCTAATAAGGTTCATTAGACCTGGTTAACTAAGGCAGGGTATGTGGGTAGGGCAGTTTCTGAATATTTACTCCTCTCCAAAACAGGTGAAATTATAAGTTCATATTTTGATTTCCAGGGAAATGCAGTCATCCAAAAGGCAGTTCTTCAAACTATCAGACAAAGGAATTTTTCTATATTTTGACATATATACATAATCCCTAGGCCATCTAGGAGGTAAGCGGTATTAGGAAATACTACCCTGAGCAAAGTATATAAAACACATACACGCACACACACATATACATTTGCTGCTCTTTACTTTTTAAAAGACACAAATAGCCCATCATAACCATTAACTTTCTACCATCTGATATTCACAAATCCATGAGAGCTCAGGTGTAGGACTGGTCATCTTAGTGGCAAAATAGGACACAGAACACTGTCTTGGCTTTAGAAAGCCCAAGAATCAATTGCCAAAGCCTAAGAGAAATTCTTAGAAAATAATGGCATAAAATAGAAAGATTTTAAAACTAGCAAAAATAGCATGTGCATGTCCAAAGGAGAAAATAAACAGTTGATTAAATTTCTTCCCGCAGGAAACCTCCCCAGAGACACAGAAATTAAATTTTCAACAGTGCTGCTAGCTTGGCAGGAGCTGTAGGGGGCTGGGTGGGGCAGGGAGCTCCTAGGTTTTCCCTTCTGGAAAAGACTAGGAACCAAAATGCCAAAGCACCATGAGCAGGGGCAGCTCACCTGAAGCCAAACCCTAGCACATGCAGATACAGTTAGGAAAAGCAGCTGCCAGACTGAGACAGCAAAGGTCCAAACAATTGCTGAGTTTTGGGCAGCAATTGAGAGAAAGAAGAGAATAAGAGCATCACGGAACATAAAAGAAAAACATTATGACAATTTGAGATGCTGAGTGTCTTTTAATGCTAAGTGTTGAATGTTTCTCAGCTCCTAGTGGAAGATTCTTAAGACATATATTACCTGACTTCTCTATCTGTAATGGCAACCTTATAAATCCAGAGATGGATTTATAAATCCCATTTAGTCACTCTTTCCAGCTGCTGTTGCCACACACTGAAAGGGAGCTTCGTCCTGAGTCAGACTCCATGGATGAAACATTCAGCATCACATGTAATCTATTGTTCTTCACAACACCCTACTCCACTACCTGCTAAGAGATGTTCTACATGGTACGCAAATCCCGCACTTGAGTCTCAGGCCCACAGCTGCCTCCTCAGACCTACCTCCGTGGGGTGCAGTCATCATGGGGGGGAATGATGACAACCTTCACCGTGACAGATGTTCTCAGGAGGTCGATCATCTGCTCATGGCTCAGAGTGGCAACCGCCACCTTGCAGATCTCCACCAGGCGACTGCCCTGCCTCAGCCCTGCCTGCCAGGCATAACCGTAGGGCTCCACATCTGCCACGATGCCCTCATAGTTGACATGGAAGCCAAGCTGTCCTAGCCCATTTCTTCGCAGAGTCATCTCCACCGATTCACAGCCTTTGGAAACAAACTAGACAAGGGAATAAAAGATACTGTGGTTTAAAGCAATAGGGTATTAAATGGTAGACAAGGAACTGGAAAATCATTGCAAGCAGGCTTAGTTCTGAATATCTTATTGCCAGCTGAAAAGCAGTCTGGTTATTTCTTCTTCACTAGTGTCCTATTCATTAGGCCAAAAGGAATACACTTGTTGCATCCAAAAAGCTAAACGGCTTCCCTGAAGTTACAAGGAAACCTCTACCAGAAACCTACAGGGAGCTGGCAGTAAATAGAAACCATATACTGCTACTCACTTAGCCTTTGTAAAATTCAAGGCAGCAGATACTCAAACATTCTTTTCAGCACCACCACCAGATGACTGGGCTGCAGCACCAGGGAATAAGTCACATGTAAATGGGTTTTGAACACACACACACACACACACAGAGTAAATGTGTCTTCCCCAACTTGTTCTACTTTTCCGAAACATCCATGTAAAACACAAGCATGAGATAAACTCGGTTTGCTTCATACATCAAGGGAGTTTTCACAGAAGCTAATAACAGAGTGCAAGGTTCAGTAACTTGGCTCTAGTCTGTACTGAAAGCTTTATGAAAGAGAAACTGCATATAAGGAAGTACAAGGAAAGACTCACCTGCAACCTTTTGACAATTTCTTTGATCTCCTCGTTGTTAATAAAACTCCCCACTGAAACACATTCTCCTCGTTCATAGAAGATTTTGAGGCTGGTGTCAGTTGAAGTCCACCCTATCACATCTCTACAGGAACAATTGAAGACCACGCTCTTTGTTTCCTGTTCAATGAGCACAATGAACTCATTGGAGATCCCTAAAAGGCAGTCTAGTTCCATGGCCTTGTTGTAGTCTTCAGCCCGGACTGCCCACACAATGGCCCCCATGCTGCTGAGCTCGGCTCCTGGATATGGCTTAGACTTTTCCTTCTTCTTGGAAGCCAGAGAGATGAATGGAAACTTGCCAGAAGGGTCGATAGGGGTGTTGGTGACATTCTTTTCTGCCAGATCTTTCAGGTATTCCTGGCGGGTCCGAGTTGCCATGGCGCGGAACTTCTCCGATTTATGAGCAGCATTTTCTGCATTAATCACTTTCGCCAAAAGGAAGTCCCTAAACACATTTGACTTAGGGAAAGTGACCCCTTTAGGAATGGGAGGCCCAAAGGAAGGCACATCTCTGGACCTGGTAACAGCCACACTGAGAGACAAAGATCAAAGAGAGCCACGTTAGTATTTCTCAGTCTCACAACATCAGAATAAAATATACTTTCCAAAGACAAAGACATATCTCAGATGCAAAATAGCTGCTTATTTTTCCATGAGAAACAACACACATTTCTGCTTAATACGAGCATAGTTTTTCATTCAACCACATTTAGAATTTACACAACATAAAATTTTTTTTCTAGGTCAAAAATAAACCTCCCCAAATCCCAAAAGCTAACACTATTAACTTTTTTCTGACAGACAGGAAACTGACCGCAACTCCATGAAAAAAATAGGCTTACTGTAATATTCTGCATAAGACATTTTACATACCTACGAATTGTTTTCAAGGGAGGTTACTGTAACCACATCATCTTTCAGAACAAGCATCCATTCTGTGAGAACACAAATGTGTTCTCCATTTTAGATATGATGCCTATAAGCAAACAGCTTATATTGAAAATATCAGAAGATGCATGCCACAAAAGAAATGAATAAAATTTTAATAAAACTTAACTACTATTTGTTGGCCTAAGAGTGAGGCATTATGCAACCAGATTAAAAGCATAATTTTAAAATGAAAATTGGAATCTGAGTAATAGTATGAGAATAATCTTTATGTAACAGCAACAATGCTTTAAAATAATATTTTTAAACTGAGCTATTGCTTGGTCCTTTTGGCATTTTATTCTGACAATCTATTTGTAAGAAAAATGTTTTCCTACTCCCGTTCCTTTAAGCAAGATTGATATAAGAAGCCTGTTCCAGTCATTTCTTCTGAATATATATTCCTAAAATTGGGCCTAAGAAAAGGATCATATGAACATCTGTAATAACCTATCATTTTGAACTTCAAAAGGAAAAAAAAAGTAAGTTTATCCTAAAACAACAAAGGAAGTTGTTGATATAGAAATACAGAGGTTGAGTGTTTTATATCATGTCCCAAGATTTTAGTAAAGTTTGACATGGCTGGAAATGATTCTAACACAACAAAGATCCCTTTTTCCAAATTACAAGTGAGCAAATTATGTAATTATACTTAGTATTAGGGAAACAATAAAAAAAATCTGTTTCTTCTGAACTCTTAGAAGAGAAATGGCATAATCTGAGAGAATGCATCTTTCAAATAAAATTGAAGAGTTCTGTTTCACTTTTTCTTTAAGAAGGGTTTGCTTTAAGATATTCAGCTTTGTTTTTCAATAAATAGTTATTTCTTGTGAAAATAAGAAAAATAAAAATCAGCAACTTCAGGATGCAAATTATATTTCTGGTGGAATGGAAAAGCTAAATACTCAGAAGATGCCATGGGATGGCCTATTTGTTGGTTTCACAAGTGTATTTTTAAAAGACTACCTAGTTCACTTCATGACAAAGAACAGTGGCAACCAACACTCCATTTTCTAACTGGAGGAGAGAATTCAGAGACTTCCATATGGCTTAATTATACCAATATGTATTAGGAAGGCAATTTTTCTTGTCTATTGTGAACTGCCTGACTTGAACGCTGACAGCTGTGTAATTTTAATTTTATCGTGTTATTTTCTCTTAAAGTCAAGCAAAATATGCTGAAATTCAGGTTTGCTAGATTTTTCTAAGCGGAATCCTGTAAGAATCCAGAAATATTTAATATCTTTCATTTTAAAATTGGCAATTTCTCATGTGCTAATTTCACTCAAATTGCTATTCTTTCTCAGAAAATATCTGTGATTTTATTTTAAATAAGGAGGGCAAAATGCTTAGCAGGGGGTGTAATTTTAAGCACCCTCCATCTACTTGCCCCTTAAACTAACCGGCTTTCTGCAGATCCATTTATTAACTCATAGAACTTTAGACAAACATACAGTGAAAACCTACCAATAATTAGAAACAGCTATAATGAACTGTGAGGAAAAGAACTGAATCCTTAACATATAATTTTCAGTGATTCACTGCGGTAGAGAGGTAAATGATACAGGCAGTGAAATCAGTTTCGCATAGTCAGAAATAGAATCCTTACAGGAGATGAGGAAGATGATACCCTGGAGTGCTCTTTTCAAATAAGTGATTTTGTTTTGGATAAATCAAACTGGCAAGGTTTCTACACGGTTAAAAGCTCATTAATTTAGATGCCACAAATTCTGAACTCTTGATAATAAGGCCTGGTTTAAGGTAAACAGAATATTTTGCCTGTGTAAGAAAAAAGCCTTTCTAGAATCTCAGTTTGCTGTTATGTAGTTACTTAAGATATATTAATTATAAATGGTTCTTGGTATTTTTAAAGGTAGATTCCAAAGGGCCTCTGCTTGGCTGTACTTATGTTAGCCTAGCTGGCAATTCTGTGTCTTCTTGGAAATAATACATGCTTTAAAATCATAGCCATGCTTTATTTACCCAGCATTGTTGAGGACTGGAATGTTCTACTCAAAAGGGTTATCTAGATGACAGACAGAGCTAGAGGCTAAAACAGTGATGGAAAGTTATCACAGGAAGGGAACTTAGAGAACTCAATGTTCCTCAAATTCTTTCAATAAAATCTTGGGTTTCATTTGAAAATTCACCTTGATTTTACATTCTACTGCAAAATATTTGTGTTCATTTTCATATAAAAATATCTTCTCACTCCAAAATCTTTGGGTACATTGAGCAACCAGGAAGGTATCTTGTTTGTATTCTGTGGTTTGACACCTTCCTGAACCTCCGGTTGCACAGCTGGTACAAATTCTTCACTTCTCCAGGAAACAGACACAGAGAAGTAAAAGGATTTGCCCAGATTTGTTAGAGAGAGCCAGGATTGGAATGTAAGCTTCTGGACAGCCAAGAGAGTGCTCCACGACAAGCCCACACTTACTCCTTCTGAGGAAGTGCTTTGAAACCTTCTGCTCCTGAGGTGCCTGCTAAAAGGGACCATCCACATGGGTTACATGGCCAAAGAGATGATGAGGCTATTTCTAGTTGATATAGGCCATGTAACACTGGTTGGCATCAAAGAGCTTGGATGAAGTAACAAGTCTTGATACCCAAAGCCAACTTCAAGCTGGCACATGAAAATGTTCCAAAGACTACTACTACTTCTTTTTTTTTTTTTTTTTTTTTTTGAGATGGAGTCTCACTCTGTTATCCAGGCTGGAGTGCAGTGGCGCGATCTTGGCTCACTGAAACCTCTGCCTCCCGGGTTCAACCAATTCTCCTGCCTCAGCTTCCCCAGTAGCTGGGACTACAGGCACCCGCCACTTCACCTGGCTAATTTTTTGTATTTTTAGTAGAGACAGGGTTTCACTGTGTTAGCCAGGATGGTCTCAATCTCCTGACCTCGTGGTCTGCCTGCCTCAGCCTCCCAAAGTGCTGGGATTACAGGCGTGAGTCACCACACCCAGCCTGTTTCAAAGATGTCTGAACAGAAGTTTAGTGGATAAAAATTGAGAAATGTAAGACATTTGAACTTTGAAAGCACAATGGAAAAACAGCAATAATCAACAATCCTCAGCCCAAAATTTAAAAGGAAGGTGACACAGAAAACATCAAATGACAGAGGGAAGTTTCCTCTTCTTGGACCCTGGATCCGATTACTGGCCAGGGCAGCTTCCAAGAAAGCAGATCTGGGCAAAGGACAGGAAAGATCAAATATGTGCCAATCATTATCTTGATTTCTAACAGTATTCATCCACCAGTCACTGAGTACCTACTATGCGCTAGTCACTTTGCTGTTGCTGAGGATCAAGGCTGAGGATGTCCTGGGCTCAGCCCTCCAGAAACTCAAAGTCTGGTGGGAGCCACAGCCAGTGATTTGAGTCTAGTACAGGGTGCTACGGGTAGCACTTAGGAAAGGCATTTTAGTCCTGGGAGGTCCAGGGAGCCTTCTCAGAAAAAAGAAAAGCAGGAATTCATCAGATGAAGAAGGGAAAGGGGAGTGTGTGAGAGGAGCAGCATGTACAGAGCAGAGGGGCAGAGCACGCTGTTCTGGGGAGTGGTCAGTAGCTCCAAAGGAGTGAGGTAGGCATGGGGTGCAGACTGATGAGACTGAGAGACAGGAGGCCAGACCTGACGCCCCCATGCAGTAAGCTATGCCTGCAAGTCTGAACATTTCTCTAAATGCTTTTAAGCACCATGAATGACATAATCAGATTATTGTTTTAGAAAGGTCACCTACAGTGGACAATAGGGATGCTGATTAATTGAGGCTTGAAATAGACTTCCTTAAAGAAATTTCTATCACTTGACCTACTTGGGTTTTTCTTCTTCTCAGCTGAAGCTTGCAAATCCATGTTTTTTTTTAAAGAGAGGAAAGAAGATGAACACAGACATTTAATGGGCATGCATCACAATCCCTCTCTGCCTATGCTAGACATTTTACTTTTAGGATTTTAAGTGGAGGTCAAGCAACTTCCCACTGCACTGTTTAACAATTTGGTCTAATTCCAAATGCTTTTTGTACTGTATCATACTCATTCCTTTCAAGAGTTATTACATTTTAATTACTGGGTATGGAAACCTCTCTGAGAGGAGTAACACATATTTCTACCTTCCTAAACATACCTCTGACCACAATTTAACATTTGCTTTGAAGAATCAGGGTCACTGTTATGACTACTTATTACTATTCTAGTTTTAAAATGAATAACAACTATTTTATTTCATCAACTAGTGTGTCAATGTTCCAATTTACAATTGTTTAGGATGTCCTAAGATTTTCTTTATAGTCTTTTTGTCTAAATTGGGATCCAAATAGGATCCACACATTGCAATTAATTTAGCTTTAAAAAATACTTTATTCTATAGATTCCCCTCCACTTTCTCACTATTTCTTGCAACTTACTTGTTGAAGAAATTGGGCTTTTTGTCTGCAGTTATTCAGGGTCTGAATTTGGTCAACTACAAACATGTTCCTCTGTCTTTTGTATTTCCTATAAATTGGCTTGTCTGGCAGCTTGATCAGATTCAGATTTAATTTTTTTTAGGGGGTGGCAAAAATAATGCATAGGTGAGGTTGTATTCTTCCATTATGAGGCACATATTTGTCTCTTTTTTATGGTATTTGCATCCTTTGATGATCGATGTTTAAATCCATTAAGTCATTAGTTGTTGAAAAGTGGTATTATTTTATACTATGTTTCCACAGTGAAGCTCTCAGGAGTCACTGAGGCACACAATAGTTCCCCCTTATCTATGGTTTCACTTTTTGTGGTTTCAGCTAGCCATGGTATAGTACAATAAAGTATTTTGAGAGAGAGACCACATTCATATAACTATTATTAAAGTATATTGTTATAACTGCTATATTTTATTAATTACTGTTAATATATTACTGTTCCTAAAGTAAACATCATCATATAGGAAAAAACATAGTATAGATAGGGTGAGGCACTATCCATGGTTTTGGGCATCCTCTGGGGGTCCTGGAATATATCCCCGACAGATAAGTAGGAACTAATGTATTTGGTTGTTTGCCTCAAAATCAAACGACCCCAGATTGCTATGCTTATTGAATTCGTATCTTTGATGTGAATAGTTTTTCAGCATCTCCTCTATCAATAAACAAATGTTTGTTTCCAGTATATACTCGCTATTAACAGCTCCTTCATCTTTTTTATTTTGTTGCTTCTAATCTTCTCATCAACTGGGATCAGACAATTAAGGTCACTGCAACAATACAAATAAAACAGTAGAGACTGGAGGGCTCTCTCATCAGTTATGGGATAAGCTTTAGTATGCAGACTTAGTGACTGATTTCTGAGTTCTTGGCTACATGATGACTCACATTAACTGGCCTCTAGAATTAGTCTGAATTAGTCAGTTACTCCTATGTAAGTTTTCTAGTCCCAGGGAGGTATAATACCACATTATTTTGAGACCTCATCTCTAGATCCACTATAGGGATTTTTCTCTCTTTGTTCTGTTATATCCCAGGGTCTAGAGTAGTGTCTAGCATGTATATGCTAAAGGTTGGATAAAGAACTAATGAAAAATAAATGGATAATGACAGTCTCCAAATTTATCTTTCTGTGTACAAATTACCTGGCATGGTAACACTGGATAATTTTTCCTAGAATTCTACTTACGTAGTGTTGAATTGATGGCCTAGCATTCTGGGGGCCTCCACTGCCTGGTCATCCTTCCTGCATTAGTAGCCTTTTTATTGTACTTTCCATCCTCCTTCCCACCGCTAGGCTTCTGTCCTTTCCACTGACCACTCCTAGAATGGTTTCTCTTTTTCCCACTGAATTCCATCCAGTTATGCTTTAACACACACATCAAATCCCACCTTCTCATAAATATCCATATAACTTCAGCCTGTAATGACCCCACATCTCTCTGCATTATTACTGCAGAACACTCTTTCAAGGAAACTTTTCCCCTTTCCACAGTTCAGATACCAGGTAGGTGTAAGTAAATAAATATGAGTGTTCATGGTGGAGAAAGTTGGGAACAAGAGGTTTTAAATGCTAAAAAGCACTTGGGGTACAAAAAATAGAAAGAATGAACATGACCTAGTATTTGCTAGCACAACAGGGTGACTATAGTTAAAAATAATTTAATTGCACATTTAAAAATAACTAAAAGAGTAACTGGATTGCTTGTAACATAAAGGATAAATGCTTAGGGTGATGGACACCCCATTTACCCTGGTGTGATTATTATGCATTCCATGCCCATATAAAAATATCTCATGTAACCCAAAAATATATACATCTACTATGTACCCACAAAAATAAAAAAAATGTTTTAAAAGCATTTGAGTTACTCTAGCTGTATCACAGGGATAAAATTTTTTTTTTTTTTTTTTTTTTGAGATGGAGTCTCGCTCAGTCACCCAGGCTGGAGTGCAGTAGCGCGATCTCGGCTCACTGCAAGCTCCGCCTCCTGGGTTCACACCATTCTCCTGCCTCAGCCTCCCAAGTAGCTGGGACTACAGGTGCCTGCCACCTCGCCCGGCTAATTTTTTGCACTTTTAGTAGAGATGGGGTTTCACCGTGTTAGCCAGGATGGTCTCGATCTCCTGACCTCATGATCCGCCTGCCTCGGCCTCCCAAAGTGCTGGGATTACAGGCGTGAGCCACCGCGCCCGGCCACTTAGGGATAAAATTAAATTAGATTTAAAGTATAAATCAACTCATGTATAAGTTTTTCCACCAAATCACCCTAATAAAACAGGCCTATAAATTCATATCCCCAGCAGTTTGGGCAGTGGCTGGGGTTTGAGAAAAACTCGCAGGTGTAAAAATTCTTTGAAGACTCATGTTTTAACTGAAAATTGATATTTTCCATTCTACCTCATAATAACATTTATTTTCATGAGAAAATAAGCTTGTCCTTATCCCCTTCCCCAACATTAAAGGCTAGAAGAAAGGTGCCCTGTTTATTCTGTGCCTTCAAACACTTCCTGACATCACCCACCACATACCTGAGGAAGTGTGCCTGCCTCTTCTGACAAGGATGGCAAAAAATTATTGATCTTTGAAGTTTACAATAGGGAAAGGTCACTACTCTATAATCTCTTGTGATTTCTTTCAGTGATGTTACAAACTGATATGTTTTCTTGGATTGATAAACAGGCCAAAATTCACAGCTTCAAAGCTGTGTGTTGGGCCTTCAAACAAGCCTGGTAACTAGGAATTCCAGACCTGCCCACATGTCTTAAGCAGGGATGTTCAGTACCCCACTCCCTGCAAAGACTCCCAGCGTTACACGATGGGGTTCAAAAGATGGGCTCTCCAGTCAACAGATTAAAAATAAGAAAGCAAAAATCATAATTTTCAGGGGAGGGATGATAAAAATAAAAAAACAGAGCACTGAAGAAGGCGAACACACCTCCCTCAGCAGTCTGTTTAGACTCATGTAGTTAATTATGGTGGCCACTGGCCAGCTGTGGCTATTGAGCACTTGAAATGTGGCTAGTGGGACTAAGGAATATCAAATTACATTACATTTTAATTAATATATGATTTAAAAACTGATACTTAATTCCGTTATTTTAAAGATTTTAAAAAGTACATTTGGAAGAATTTGGGTATATTAAATCTACCTTTTCAATTGTAAATTTTATGAAATCTAAATATACATCAAGTATCACCAATGAAAATTTAGCATCCTAATTGAGATATGTGGTGAATCTAAAATGTACTTCAGGTTACAATGACTTAGTCCAAAAAACATGTAAGATGTCACAATAATTGTTAAATGCTGAAATCACATGTTAATTCATGTTGAAATAATATTTAGATATATTGAGTAAATAAAATGTATAAATGGGTCAAAAATAGTGTCAACATTAATATCATCTATATCTTGGCACTTTTTAAAAAATCTGGCTATTAGAAAATGTAAAATTATATGTCCCATTGGACGGTACTGATTTAGACAAAGGCTTGAAAAGAAGAAACTCTCTTTAAAAGAAACGGCATAGCTTTCCACTCCCCAAGCTTTGGAGTGCCCATTCAAAATGGGCTTAACTTCCTACCTGTCAAGTGGTATGAAATCCTTTGCATGAATCGAGTGCACAGCATGTTTTAATTGAGTATTTTCTAAATGCAAATATAGTTATCCATCCCAATTATAGTCAATTGTTCTGTGTTTTCATTCTACAACTAACCAGAGCAGCTTTCAGACACTATTTCCTTGATAAGAGGTTTCAGATCTAGGTCTTCATGGTTGGGGTTTCTGCCCCAACCCTAGGAAACTACAGACTTCCCTGGTCTTGGGTGTTCACCTAGGCTCAGCACCTGAGAAGTTCTGGAACAGCCTCTGTGTTGGGAACTCGGAGTGAAAAACCCAGCTTTCCCAGCATGTGAGAGAGGTGGCATAGCAGCATGGTTAAGAGACTGGGCTCTAGAATCAAACTGACTGCATTCCTGTCTAATTCTGCTCAACACTAGCCAGCTAACCCAAGGCAAGTGACCTGGCTTAAATTTCATCATCTGAAAATGGAGATAAAAGCAGGATCTACCTGATAGGTTTTAAAGATTAAATGGGATATACATCTAAGATGTATAGAATAGTGTGGGGCTTGTAAGAAGGGCTCAACCAATGCAGTTATTAGGATATGTGCAAGGATGGTGACAGCCGGCAGGAGACCAACACAACCTCTACTTGTTTTTTTTCTCTAAGCTACACTTACTCTACTCCTAGAATTAATTTGCCTTACCCCTAAAGATAGACAATTGTGGATCTCACCAACTGTCAATCTGCACTGGTCACTTTCTGTGCAGACAACATTTTAGGGATGGAAAGATATGCTAAATGTTCATATTTTGAAAGGAACTGATGCACATTAAAAACATCTTACAATTACCCTTACACATTCTGGCACTACACCCATATCAAGCTAGCATCACAGGTCTCTATCCCCTTCAACTCCTAACTCTCCAGTATTCTTACAAAGAAAGGTCTCCACAGATAGAGGCCTGAATTCTGATACTCATGTGACTGCGTCAACAAGTGACACTGAAACAATTTCAATAATGCTGAATAAAGTATAGAAGCGCTTCTAAGCTTGTAGTCAGAGTGCTAGTGTGAATCAAGTAAGTCAGAGGCAAGGATTTAGGCTTCTTTAATAACAATACTTTTCAAAAAATTAACTTCTCTTCCCTATTTATTACAATCCTTCTTCTCTGCTCTTGTCATGCCAAAAGAAAAATATAATTAGCAATATGAGTAATTAGTTGCTTGGTGACCAGATGGTATGGATGAAGGACATCACCTAAGGAGGAGGTGCAAATGGAAACGGCAGGTGTCTAACCAACATGCTTGGGTAATGTCAATGCCACCGAATTACATCATCATGTGAATTCAGCTATCCGCATGCACAGTTTAAAGACAAAAAGAAATAGTAATAGACTTCCCATTGCCACCTCAGAATGCAGAGCTGAATGGGGCCTCTGTGTGATAACCAGCCAACATCCATAGAGCCCCTGCTGTGACACCCATACACACCTATAACAGACACTGTCAGAGCAGGGATTGTGCACCCTAACGATGACGAAAACATGCTGGAAGTGGGATCGGATGTTTTTTGGGCTGAACGGCTGGGCTCCAGGCTCTTGGAAAACAATTGTTACAATATCATTTCCAATGTGCCGCTTCCTCAGGAGCTACAAGAAAAAATAAGCAACCAACATAAATGACAGTAATTTGCTTTCCCCGCCGCCCAAATTCCCTTATATATTAAAACATTCATTACTAATCAGTACATGTTAAGGTAGGTAATCTACACAGGTACTGTCAATGTTTTAGCCTGCCTTATTCCCTCTAAGGAAGAACATGGAAACGAGTATTTTGAAATTTGCATAAAAGATACAGCCATTCAAATAGATCTACCCAATATCTGGCATATTATGCCAGGTCCCAACATCTCCAAATCCTCAGTTTCTATAACAACAGTTTTGTTCCATTTTCACATAAGAAAAACACGTGCCATAGGGAAGATTTTTAGAGATGAGAACGGCTGAAATAATTACAATGTAATTTATGTTCTGGTTTAATTGACTTCATTGAAAGAAAATGTGGCTAAGGTGTTTTCCAATATATGTTTTGTGTCACAAGCTGGGCATGTAGAAAAGAATAATATTCCAGAATGTTGCAACAATTAAAAGCAGGTAAATTTCAGGTTTAAACAGCTTCTTTAATTGCAATGAAAGCTGCTTAGGGACACCCTCTGTTTCCCATTCAGTGGGTGCTGGATGGGTGGCTTTCAAACTCAGGCACCCCAGATCATCCCACGTCAGTGTCTTTCAGCAGTTAATTCAATGGTGTAAAGAAAAACAGAATAAAATTTGTGTTTCTCATACTTATTATTATGGAGGCTTTTAAAAAAGAAAAACAACTAAGTGTGACATTTTTATAAACTATCCATTAGACATAAGCTTGTACTTACAAAACTTGTATTTAAAAAAATATTCTCTAGTGACATTAAGGCATACAAATTGTACAGCAGTAAAATCAGTGAACTAGTATTGGCTGCCAACTGGGAGAAACAAAGCCTTTTAGATTAGGGTTGAGAATTGGCAGTTAGAATGTTCAGGAAATGTACTTTTAACCTTAGGAATTTGAAAGCATCCCAAATTGTCTTCTAATGCAGTGGTTTATTTCTGAGTTCATTTCTAAATATGATATACAATCAGACGTTATGAAAATAAAGGCTGGTGTGTATTGATTGCTCTATAGAACATACCAATAATTAAAGATTATTAATCTACTCAGGATCTTGGATACACCAAAAACAAATACTATTTATCTACATGTTAAGCCATTCCTGCACAGATTATGTCATTTTCTGCAGTGTTATTCTTTCTTCAAAACATGGCTTGACATATAAAAATAAACGTCTTAATAAAGGACCCAAATAGAAACAAATCCATTTTTCCATCTTATACTACATATAATGAAAAATAATATTTATATTAAAAATGCTTGCAAAAGAATTTTTAAAGCTACATTTTTCCTGTTTTTTTTTTTTTTCCAAGCATAAAGTAATCTATATAGAAGAAAATAAATTTTTTGGCTAGAGAGTGAAAATTTCTTGATATGGTGCAGTACCAATTTCTTTCTCATTATGATTTAGGACTGTAACATTTTTGCCTTGATTAGACTCCAAAATTAAATAATTTAGAGAGCTGCCATTTAAATGCCAACTTTCTCTGCCTACCACTTCAACTCATTTAGTTACAAATAATCAATCCAATCTTGTTACTAAATTTTTTACCCTTACAAATCTCATCTTTCTCCTCTAAGTGATCAGGCAGAGTAAGTCTTTATGCTCTCTTTAATGATCATTTTGTTAATGTTCTTAAATTTTTCATCTACTGACTGGTCAGAATAATAAGTTTATTATGCCTTTCTTAGCACGGTGTTTTTCTTTCAAAGAGAGCTAAAATCTGGGATTGGCATAAAACAAATTATCAACGAAGTACAGATCAGGGAGTTTATCTTAAAACAGGTTTACTTCAGATTTATAGCTGATTCATTGCTTTGCTCCCCATTTTTTTATTACACTGGCAATCATGAAAGGCAAAACTTTGTTACCCAGATTTGTGATTTAATCAAACCTAAAGTGATAAAGCATTAGATTAGATCAGTGTTTGGTTAACTTCTGTAAAAGAGGATGTGATTCATTCTGCAGCTGGCCTGTGCTTTGTTAGCACAACAACTGACAAAAACAAAAATCCATATCCATTTGAAGGTCAGAAGTAAAACTGAACTGCTCTAGTTTGTAAAAGCTTTTAAAAAAGAGTGTGTTAGCTCTCTGGTTTTTACATTTCAATTTGCTATTATTTATTTTAAAATATTTTTAAAAATCAACTACCACACATTCCCTAAAACAATACTGCCAGTTTCCAGTTTGCTCTGTAACAATCTGTCACCTCTTAATTTCCACATTTTCCTACCTCACTTACACTTCAGTAATTGGGCATTGAGCTTTTAGAACATTTTAAGAGAAGCTCTGTGTATGATGTGCACATACGCAATTGTTACTTATGTTCCTTGCTATCTCCCAATGAACGTGGTAATGAAGTATATCGTTCTGTTGACATTTGACCTTTTTCCAAGTTAGTATTCTATATCTCCTTTGAAATCTATAATGAAACATCAGAACTTTCCTACTCTGTGCACTGGCCTCTTGAGATGAAACTTCACCCCCTCATGGATGCTCTTTGCAACCCTGCAGAGTCATGTAATTACCAATGATTTCAACTTGTTCTTTGAATTTCATGAAAACCTCAATCCCCGTGGGTGAAAAGCAAATGATTAATTCACAAAGGCATCCAGCTGGCTGTTAACCTAAAATTTAGGTCTCTTCATTTGTTTTCAGCTCATTTGCTATTCCTTACTTCCACAAAGCATAAAGCTTCCCGCTGCTGTGACAGGTGCAACACTAAATTCTGGTTTAAGATTTTACAAACTTGCCACTTAGGCTTCTAGAGGAAATGAAACAAGAGTGAAAACACAGATAACAGGAGGATCTCTTACCTGTTGCTTGTTGTTGGGTGTGTATGGCAGCATGGTAGAAACATGGAACATAATTTCATAATCTTTGTATGTTGTGTACAGAGAATGGGTTCCAGTGGAGTCAGCTACAGTTAAAAAAATATAATGATGAGATGACTATAACAGGAAAAATAATTTATTTAAGAGAAATATCTCAAAAAAAAAAAAAAAAAAGAAAATGATTTAGGATGAAAAGATTCTAGACAAGACAGGTGTTCTTCCTATTTTTTTTTTCCTTTTGTACCCGATCCTCTTTGGCAGTCTAGTGAAGCCTATGGATCAGATCCCTTCTCAGAATAATATTTGTAAAACTATAAAATAAAAAAAGTAAGATTTCAAAAGAAATTATACTGAAGTGCACAGTATCAAATAATTTAAATATGAATGAACAAGATTTATATAACAAGATTTAGCAGTTGGTCTAATATCTACTATAATGCTGAAGACATGATGAACACACTCTTGAAATATCTGCAACAACAAATAATATAATATGAAAATATCTGTGCTTTCTATTGGCAATGAAATCACAGGTAAATGAATTACTGTGGTTACTGCCTATGGCCATAATGAACAGAAATGCTAAATTTCAACTTGGGGTCAGTGAAAATAAAGAAAAAATTATTTCCCATCCAAGTTCACAGACCCCTGAATTCTGTCCACACATCAGGTTAAGAAACATTTTTCTAATACTTCCAATTCAAGCAACAGACTTGTTCTTAAAAAAAAAAAAAGACAATAATTTAACAAGATCATTAACACTGAAGAACAAAGGTGATATAGCAATGTCTAACAATTTTTTTAAGACTTAAGCACGTTGTATTCTTACTTTCCTTAAGAAAAAAAAACCTCTACTGCCTTAATCTTAACAAAGTTTCAGAATCAGTGTTCATACAAATACTGGAAGCTGCAGAAAAAGTTATTAACTTCCTAACATAAAGGGAATATGTGTTCAGACTCAAAGGACCCGGACTTAGGGGTTGCAAAAGGAACAGAAGTACATTCACTGTAAGTAAACTCAACTCTCTATCAACCCTTTTTTTTTTTTTTTTTTTTTTGAGACAGAGTCTCGCTCTGTTGTCCAGGCTGGAATGCAGTGGCGCGATCTCGGCTCACTGCAGCCTCCATCTCCTGGGTTCAAGTGATTCTCCTGCCTCAGCTTCCTGAGTAGCTAGGACTATAGGCGCAGGCCACCATGCCTGGCTAATTTTTGTATTTTTAGTAGAGACGGGGTTTCACCATGTTGGCCAGGATGGTCTCAATCTCCTGACCTTGTGATCCACCCACCGTGGCCTCCCAAAATGCTGGGATTACGGGCGTGAGCCACCATTCCCAGCCTCGACCCTATTTTTTGAGGTCCAAAACACTTGATGGCATTTTAGAGAATGATGCTCTCAGACAAACTCTCTGACATATACCAAAAGGCAACAGTAGTTCTCTCAAAACTTAGTATGCACAGCATCAGCTGTGGAGCTAAATTAAAAGGCAGATTCCCAGGGCCCACCCTCCAAAATACTCCTCAGTGGGTATGGGGCATCACAGGAGAATCTATTCTTCACAGACACTCCCAGGTAGCTCTAATGCAGTAAAACTCCACTGCCGTCAGGTACTGCTCTAAGAATAGACTACAACTATGGCTTGCAGACAGCTTTCTAAAGATATTCCAGAGCTCTAAGTTTCAAGCTTGAGCTTGTTGGAGAATATAATTTTGAAGCTGACATAAAATATGAAGGCTTAAAAATAGTCAAAAATAGAACAAAGCAAAGACTACTTTTCAAAAATTGGAAAACTATGTTAACAACATAAATATCCAAGAAAAATATCTTCTAATTATTAATGACCATCACCACAAAAAAACTGCGTATTACTACAACAAAGGATTCAACTGAACTATTTAAGGTCTTGAGCATCAATAACTTATCCATTGTCAAGAACCCTTTCTATAAATACGTATAGAATGAATTAGTACATTTTAAAACTTTAAAGTGAATGTGTCACCACTGACGTGTACTTATACATGCATTTCAAGTCAATTTTAAGCAAAATTAATGAACCAGAAAAAAAAGATCGTCATTGGTATTCATTTATTACATTGTGCTTTGTATGTCTGTCTAGTTCTAAAAGGATTACTGCCAGAGTGGAAAACTGCTGGGGGAGAAAACACTGAAGATCATTTGTTTTTCTACTTCTAGCCCCTTTTCTCTGTCCTCTGCATGTCTCATTTCACACAGTGTATGCTATCTGACCAGCTTTTTTCTGAGGTCTTTTAGATTCATAGAGTTTTGCTGATAATTTTCAACAGTTTGGGAATAGTTTCAGAAGTTTCAGAGATGAAACTAGGGCTAAAATAACGAAACTTTTCTTTCCAAGAAGAAAAGAATTCCAAAATCCTGAAATTACTATGCACATCATAGAGATACTAAACTTTACCAGAAAGAATGCAAAAAGAATGTTTGCTACAAAGAAATAATTAACAGAGTAAACAGACAACTTACAGAGTGGGAGAAAATATTTGCAAGCCATACACCCAACAAAAGACTAATATCCAGAATTTCTAAGAAACTTAAAACAAATCAACAATAAAAAAAACAAATACCCCCATTAAAAAGTGGGTAAAGAACACGAAAAGACACTTCTCAAAAGAAGACACACACGCAGCCAATAAACATGAAAAAATGCTCAACATCACTAATCACTGGAGAAATGCACATTAAAACCACAATGAGATACCACCTGATATCAGACAGAATGGCTATCATTCAAAAGTCAAAAAATAACAGATGTTGGCAAGGATTTTGAGAAAAGAAAAAATATATATACACTGTTCGTGGGAATGTAAATTAATACAGCCACTATGGAAAACAGTGTGGAGATTTCTCAAAGAACTAACAATAGAACTACCATTCGACCCAGCAGTCTCACTACTGGGTATCTACTCAAAGGGATTTTGTCAAATGGCACCTGCACTAATTTGTTTACTGCAGCACTGTTCACAACAGCAAAGGCATGGAATCAACCTACATGTCTATCAATGGTAGAATGGATAAAGGAAATCTGGTATATATACATCATGGAATACTATGCAACCATAAAGAAGAACATCATCATCTCCCTGGTAACAACATAGATATAGCTGAAGCCACTGTCCTAAATGAATTAATGCAGAAACAGAAAGTCAAATACTGCATGTTTTCACTTACAAGCAGGAGCTAAATAACAGGTACACATGAACATAAAGATGAAAACAACAGACATTGGGGAGTTCAAAAGTGGGGAGGAAGGTTGAGAGAAGGGGTTGGAAAAAACCCTACTCCACCTCAAAATCTCCACCTACTGGGTACTATGCTCACTATTTGGGTAACAGATTCACTAGAAGCCCAAACCCCAGCATTGTGCAGTATACCCCTGTAACAAACCTATAAATGTCCTCCTGAATCTGTAGTTTTTTTTAAAACAAGACTGTATACTATATTACTAAGGAATAAAACATACAATGTTCTTATTATAATATTTTTAGTGACCATGAAACCCTGAAACTATGGAAGTTTTAAGAGAATGACTATCAGGAAAATGAAAAAAAATGATGCTTTTTTATCTGGTTGAAGAGCATATTGAGCAACTCTAAAGGGACAATGTGCTTGTAGAAGAAGGATGAAAAAATGATGCTACTTCATGTTTGTATAGAACTTTAAAACTTAATAAGTAAATTCAGGCATTATATAGGTCACCTTGACAATCACATGATCTGCCCCCAAATCTTTCTTTACAAAAAGTCTTATATCTCTTCTGAGATCCTGAACCTCAACTGCATTTGTAACACTGCTGAAAAATGGAGGAGACAGCAGTCACTAACATTGCAGCAAATTAATGAAGGCAGGGCTTTGAAGGAAAGCTTTTACAGAGGGCTTCTAAGTCTCCTGTTTACTGACTTGACAAACAAACCTCAGTCAGGAAATAATTTCCCTAAATAACCCACATATGCAGCTAAAAATGAGGATGGTCTCCAGCTTTCAAGTAACAAACTGCTTGGTGGGAAGTTTATTGTATTTATTGTAGTGTGAGGGAATGGTAGTTATCTAGGTTATATCATCTGAATAAAGAAACAAAAAAGAAGAAAAATCCCCTACTAAAAATTTCTTCATTGCAGAATTGCTCCAGCCTGTGACATACTTATTTGTAGCTTGCTTGTTTGCTACAAATCCTTATTTCTGAAATGCAGAGATGGTCTCTGTACAAATAACTGGGAAAAAGAAGAAATGTTTCAGGAGTTCATTACTTCTTCCTTCCCTGAGCCTCGTCCTCCTTTACAAAAATACTAAGAAATGAATATGATGATAATGCATGAAGTAGAGCTATTTCATGAACTGGTTTGAGTACTGTTAGTTCAAGGACTTAAGAGGGAGGAAGACATAGGGTAAAGGTCAGTCTTGGGGCTTTGCTGTGTTTCAGTCCACATTTATACTTTCTCTGAACACTTCATTAACCACACTACTGGGATCTGTTCTACTTCCCTAATGCTTGCTAGCTATCTAACCATGGGCATGTTACTTAATCTAAAGAAGCCAATTCTGTGAAGTGGGGATAATTGGTATCTAGCAGGTTTGTAGGAATTAAATGAGACGGCATATATTTCAAAAGTATCTGGGACTTCTGCTTCCAGCCATAACAAAGTGCTTGATACAGCACTCACCATGCCATTGTGAGTAACTAGAAAAAAATGATATAATACCCCAAACAACTATTTGCAGACACTGGACAATAGGCAGCCTTGGGTAGTGATCCTTGAGAAAAAAGAATGCAGAAGATAAGCCCTATGACCCCTGGGTTTTCTACCTTGAGGTACTTGTGGGACAGTGACACAGAGCAGGGTACTGAAGGGGGAAGCCAAGACAGACTAGAGTTCAGGAAGTCTGTGGTGGCTGATATTTGCTAGGCAGAATACCAAAGAGAAAGATACATCAGATGAAAGGTTCAGAAATTTGAATAGTGGTCCCTTTGAGTCTTGAGTTGGATAGTAAGCTACATATGCATAAATTCCAAAAGTCAAGCAAAGACAAAATATTTGGGAAAGAACAACTACCAACAAATTATAAGCCAAATAATTTCACAGTTCACACTGGGTTGGGAGATATTAGAGTTCTGAGCAGCCACAGTAGACACTTCATTGAATATTCAAGTACTGAGGTGCAAGAAAAGTCATGCCTTAGTAGTAGGTTAAGTGAGCCAGAGTAAAAGCTACTCTAGGTATGCTTTACCGAAGCTTAAAAATAAGACTCATAAAAATCAAGCTGTTATGCAACTTCACTGCCTGCCAAAACAAAACAACACTTAGAGAAGATAACAAAAATAAGACACTGAACAATGAAACATTTACAACATCCATTATCTTATCAAAAACAACCAGACATGTGAGGAAGTAAAATATAACCCAAAGCAGAAGAACCCCATTAAAAAAAGAAACCGAAAATCAGAGAGGCGATGAAATTACCAGATGAACATTTTGAAACAACTATTATAAATGTGTTTAGGGATCTGAAGGACAGTGTGAACCTAATGAGGTGAGAATAGAAGACATTTAAAAAGATTATCAAATGCAACATTTGGCCCTGAAATACAGTATCTTGAATGGAAATTTCATTGGATGGGATTAACAATGAATTAAGACACCATGGAAGAAAAGAAAAACACAAGGAGCTTTAAAATATATTAATAGAAATTATCCAAACTGAAGCACAGAAGGAAAAAAAAGGTTGGGGGAAAAAAAAAGAACCAGGGTCTCACTAACCTGTGGTACACTAGTGAGTGACATAACATACGTGTAACTGGAGTCTCAGAGAGACGGGAGGTAAGACAGAAAAAAATAAAGAAATAATAGCAAATAGTATTTTAATTTGATAAAAACTACAAATCCCTAGATTCAAGTGACATCTACAGTGGGGATGATCTTTGAGCATTTGTTCTGAAAAGCACTTTTTCAGAAAAAGAATTATATTCAAAGTTTCTTGACACAAAATAAAGTTAGATTAAGTATGGTGAGATTACATCACAGCACATAGAAGGAAGTCTTATCTCTAGTAGTGTCATGCCCAGTAGCAGGCAGCTGAGGTGTACAGAGGCTGGCTGTTGCCTATTTTGGTGGTCTGTTATTATTTAATGCAGGTTTGAATGGCATGATGAATGGACTCTAGTTTTTGCCCCTATTCATAAGCTTGGAGTAAAAGAGATGATTTTGCATACCGTCTTCTTTGGGGCTTCAGAGTAGGAATACTTTTCTACTTTTCGTTCATTTTAGGAAATGTGTCATTTTAAAAGGACAGAAAAGGACACTTTTCTGTGAATCCTTCTCAGGAAATATGCCCTGAAAGGTCAGACATGCCTCATAAAGTTGAACTACTTAAAGGAGAGTAGTTCAGTGAAAAAGAATCTTTCCCTGTTGAATGTATTATATAATTCCAAAACTACAGTAAGAGGTTGTTGGCTAATCCAGGCTCATCCCCCTCTAGCCTTTGCAGTTGTTGGGATAATTGGGCAAACTGTGCACAAGGTGCTTATTTTGTGTATTCCACTGCCTTACTACTTCCACTGCCTGCCTTACAGTCATGTTGCTTAACGATACCCTAGCTATACATTTCTCACATCACCCTTCATCACAGATAACACACAATCTTATCAACTGCCAATCTGACCATTCATTTATAGTATCACTGAGCTTATTACACATTCTCTTCCCAGATCCTTTCAATAATTCTTTGTGGTAGTGATAATTTATACAGCACAACAAATGGGGGCAACATGAATGAACTGTACAGGGTGAGTATCAGAATACCTGGATAAAGAGAGTTTAAGGGCATACTGAAATTTAACATCTTTACGCAGTTGCAAGCAGCGTATAGAATGTTAAAATAATATTTAAGCAGCTAGGCTATTTATGGGTTTTAATAGTCTCTCTTGCATGTCGTTTCCAAGTTGGCAACAGCAAAACCATGGCAACAGGAAATTCTTCCCTGCAGTGGAGTTTATGAATGCTTTTCTGTTTTCATGACTCAACTCCTTATTTAATTTCCTGTACAGAAAATCAGAGAGATTACTATAGACTGCAATACAGATGTGCTAATCCAAAGACCCTCTCAAAGAAAAACAGGTCACAGGTGTCTATGGACGAATTTAAAGATAAAATTTAAAACTGTTTTCACACAGACACATAGCAAAAGTCAGAACACTCTTTGGTTAGTCCCATCTAACCAAAATAGGCATTTGAGAATGTTAACTATTTTACTGACAACTTGGGGACTGGGCATGGACAACCTTTTAGGTTCATGCACCATAGTTAAACAGACTGTTTCATTATCATGCTTTTAATCAACACATTTTATGAGCTAAACTAATACCAAAGCTAAAAAGTCTATTTTCTCAGAGATTAAGTAGACTGTGAATAATAATAATAGAAACAAACAAAAATCCTAGATATAAAAACAATACAAAGAAACAAAAACAAAGGCTGACTACATATATAAACATGAAGACTATGAAATGAATTAATGGAAGTCAAAAATTCCAGTCTTACACTCAGATGGTTGTAAGTTTCCGGAGTTTTTAATCACCCTAACATTTGGCTAAATGTAACGAAATTTACACAATGCTATCCAGGAGCAATTCTGCATGATCTGTGTCACTGCCCCACTTCATCCACACACCTCTGACAACACTATTTTTTTAAGAGTCTAATTCTAGCTACTTTGGTTATGATCTTCAACTGTTCTGGTGCTACATCCTCCCTCTCTGGCTTTCTCTCCCCCATCACCAGCAGTTTTCTGCAATAAATGGCAATGTTGTTTTACGGATAATTTAGCAGATGCACAATAGCACAACAGGAGTAAAATAAGCCTAGTAGGAGGGTGTAAGTATTTCTTACTTTTGGTATCAAGCTGTGCTCGATACTTCTCAAATCCTTTGAGCCGAACTCGCTCTCCCAATAGTTGGAGGAATTCTTCAAAGGCTGGGCCAGCTGACTCGTTGTTGTACATCTCTTCTTCAGTGCTCTGTCCAGCTTTGCAGTACATGATGCCTACTTTCTGCTGGTAGTTCAGCTGTGAAGGCAGGTAATACAACGCATATAAATACAGGCAGATCTACTCTGTCCCACGCAAATGCTAAAAGGTCCTATAGGGGACATGCCCAAAAAATAGTTAACATCTTTCTTCTCTTGAAATCCTTCTGTGTTTTCCATCTTTGATCCAAAAATAAAGTAGAGCAAGTATCTATAAACTCCATGAATTGAGAAAAGGCCAATAAATGAAAATTTCCTGTATGTAAAGATCATGCATCATTAGAACAGACCTGTTGGTACTATAGGAAATTTCTGTTAATCAATTACAAAGTACAAAATGAGGTTATTTAAAAAAATCCTGATAACTAAAGGCAATTCTTTTTTTATGGTGTCCCCCCTTTTAAAAGGGAGGCCTTTACAAATTTAAAAGCAGAGGTCTACTTTATAAAACATATTTTAAAATAAACTGTTTTGCACTAAAAGGTCCACTAATACTTTTGCAGTATTTTTTTGTAAAATTAGAAAAGACTTATCTCCCAATACCCTTTTCCCAATATATTAAATTATAAACCTTGCTTATGTCTTTGTTATAGCACTACTACCATCAATACTGCACTTAGAGCAACTTCTCTTTCAAATAGTTTTCTAAAGATGAGTGTCTGCAGAGAAACTTTAAAAGAGGCCTCATAATGGCAAATCAGTTCATGGCAAATATTTCTTCCTCAAATGCAGTTAAAATGAAGGACTAAGAGATTTACATATAACATTAATCAAAACATTTATTCATCATTTAAAAGTCCTGTCATTTTGCAAACAAATTTTAAGGTGTTACTGATCATTTAACAAGCAATGAGTTTTCAACATAAAAATGTATACTTTGGGCTGGGCACAGTGGCTAATGCCTGTAATCTCAGCACTTTGGGAGGCTGAGGGGGGCAGATCACTTGAACCTAGGAGTTCAAGACAAGCCTGGGCAACATGACAAAATCCTGTCTCTACAAAATATACAAAAAATAACCAGGTGTGGTGGTGCACACTTGTAGTCCCAGCTACTTGGGAGGCTGAGATGGGAGGATCATTTGAGTCTGGGAGATTGATGCTGCAGTGAGTCATGACTGTGCCACACACTCCAGGAAGGACAACAGAGCAAAACTGTCTCCAAAAAAAAAAAAAATTGGACTTTGATTTCTCCAATGACATTGGGACAATTCTTATCACTTTATCCTATTTCCAGAGTGTCATTACAACCACCACATCAGTAAGGTTTTATCTAATAAAAGGGGGAAGAGAAGAGGTGAAATTTTAATAGCTAACATTTATTGAATATCTACCATATGCCAAGCACTATGTGCAGTGTTTAACATACATTAAGTTCTTACTCTCACAATAGCCCGCAAGGCAAATATTACCCCTGTTTGACAGATGAGCAAAGAGATCAGAGAATGGAAGACAGAGGAACTAATACAGTAGGGAGAGACACAAGATAACGAACTGTCAGTTCTGTGACTAGGCTCCACTAACTATCACCAGGACTCAACCAGGTTTGTCTTGCTCTATTTCTACCACTGCAACATATGTCTACAACTTCTTATTTGCAATTCTGAAGTTTAAAGGTAGAAACCAAATTTAGGCAAACACATTTGGCAGCAAAACTTGATATGGGGCTGACACTAGTACTTTTAATTTATTCATCTTTGTGTGAATATTCGTATTTCCCCTGCATAACTGATTGTGGGGTACTGCCCCAGATCTCATTGGGAATATGACTATATGGGTCATACATTTTATTATCCCTCTAAAATCTGAAAATTCCTGAATTCTAAAACACAGCCAGCCCTGCCACTTTATATTAAGGGACTATGAACCTGAACTACCATTTTCAGCTTTCCAAACCAAATGGTTCACATCGTGATAACAAAAAATGTCATAGGGGAAAAAACAAATGAACAAACAAACAAAACCTTTGCTTGCTTTGTCTCCCTCCCCTGCACCTTGCTTAGCTGAGAAGAAAGCTCAACAGCCTTTGCATTGTGCATAGACAGGAGAGTTCCTGGAGTTCCATAATCCTATCGACCTGACTCTATTTTACCTGCACTGGTGGGAGGAAGGTAAGGTTCCAAGTCTGAAACTTGTAAATAACTGGATATACGAATACTGGATTATATATATATATATTTTTGAGATGGAGTTTCGCTTCGCTCTTGTTGGCCAGGCGGGACTGCAATGGCGTGATCTTAGCTCACTGCAACCTCCACCTCAAGTTCAAGAGATTCTCCCTCCTCAGCCTCCCAAGTAGCTGGGATTACAGGCACGCACCACCAGCCCTGGCTAATTTTTGTATTTTTAGTAGAGACGGAGTTTCACCATGTTGGTCAGGCTGGTCTCAAACTCCTGACCTCAGGTGATCCACCTGCCTCGGCCTCCCAAAGTGCTGGGATTAAAGGCATGAGCCACTGTGCCTGGCCTGGAATATTTTTAAAATAGCATACAACCTGACCTACCGCTACTTTGATTATGAACAGGAACACATTTGGGACTTAGTTCATTTTTGTACAGCACACATAAGAAAAAAAAATCAGGGTAAAACTTGCTGCACACTACTGACATTTAACCCCTTTCTCAGCTGGCCTGCGTCTAGTGGCTGAATGTGGCTAATGCTTAGAGGGAAACGCTCCCACAGGTAAAGGTTTCATCTTGGCTTTAGAATTGAGCTAAGTACCCTATTAGGTCTCAACAAATAAAAAGGGAGAGATAGTCTCAATGTCTATTACAAAAGAAGTCCTTAATACAGCCAAATTCCAGGACTGAACATTACCTGACTCTCTGCCTCCAGGGAGAACAAAAAGATCAAGCAATCTGTAGACAGGAAGGGGCTTTAAGTTACACGTTGTCTGGCTATGCCTCCCAGAACAGCCTTTGTTTGCAACAGTGTAAAATAAAAGTCACCCTGACTAATGGAAAGCATTACAGTGACACTGAATTTATGGGTGTCTACTTAAAACTTCTTAGATAGAGGCCTAAGATTTCATTGTGCCACACTCAAAAGGATTCTTTTATTTAAAAAAAAAAAAAAAAAAAGTTACTTGCAGAAAGAAGGTAAGAAAACTTCCCCCAAAGTAGTGGACAAGTAGAATTCAAGGACAGGACAATGTGCCTCCTTTGATTGAATTATATACCCTAGTGAGCTCCACCTGCTGACAGAACAAACTGGTTTTGCCAGTTGTGAAAGGAATGATCCTTTAAGAGGATTAGGAAATTCCTAAGAATGTCGAATTTCCTCTGGTTTGAAACCATGCCAAATGTCACTTGCTGTATCCTCAAAGGTGACAATATGACTGTATCTTGATTTCTACTCCAATTAGATCAAAGGTAGGTAGCATTCTCTGAATTCAGGCTCCTACAGTCCTTAGCAGCCATGCTCCCAGACAGAATGAGATGTTGACAAGGAGAAGTTAAGTAAATGTAATCAGGAACTTTCTAAGAGAAGGAGCAAATGTACATGGAGTTGTAAAGCCATGATGTGGGGATTTTGGATTGTTTTGAGGTTATATAAAACAGCATTTATTGTCTGAGAAACACACAAACATACCTACCTGGACTTATGGATCTACATATATATAGGTAATGATCAAAATAAAGTTACGATGACGCCAGAAGCCCTCCTAGGAACAGGCTAGGTTATCCACAGTTGAGCATTTTGCTTTGGATAACCTCTGGGTCATTTAGCAATGGTGCTATAATTCATGTCTGCAGATCAGCTGTTCATATGGAGCACTGAGGGAAGTGTTGGGCACTCAATAAATGTTTGTACACGCAAAAGTGATGGTGGTCAGTCTAACAGGACAAAGGTTATATTTGAGATGAAGGTCTTGAATCTCAACAAAGTAAAGGGGTCTTTCTACTAAAAGTGATGTGAGCTTCCACAGCTGGGAACCAACAGTACATACATTTGCTCTTCCTCTCATAAAGTAGGCATTTTAACACAGAGTTAAAAACAGACACTGCAATCTGACTTAAACAGCCATAACTTCCTGGAAAGATGGACGATAAAGTCACAGTCCTGTACCAGAAGAAAGAGATGTGAATAATCAAGTTCTCAGAGTCTTCTTCAGAAGTTTTGCATTTTACCCCATCTTCCCTGGCATCATGGCCAGAAGGCGGCCACTGGGATAGCACAAACCATGAGAACAACCCAATTCTTACATTCTTATGAAACCTCTACTATTGCCTAACTAAATTTAGAAATTTAAAATAGTCACTATGAGGTATTTCATTGTGCAACAGTTATTGAAGTGTGGACAGTGAACTCTTGAGCATCTCTGAGAACCTTCTTGTGGGGAGTGATGGATTATGACATCAAAACTATCTTCAAAACACCATTAAGAGTCAATCTGGTATTTTCCATGGACATATGCACTCATGGTGAGTCAAACTGCTGGCATTCTAGCATGAATCAAGCAGTGGCTCCAAACTATACCAGCACTCCTTGTATTCTTTTTCTCTGCTATACACCTGCCCCTTCCCCAAATAAAAATGCAATTAAGAATTTCCTTGATGAAGCAGTAAAATATTAACTTGTATTAAATCCAGAAACTTGAGCATATGCTTTTTAATATTCCATGTGATGAAATGGAGCACATGTATAAAGCATCTGTTGCCTACTGAAGTGCTTTATGATACATTTCTCAAGGAAAAGCATTCGTTCAACTAAGTTGCAAGATGAACTTTGAGTCTTTTTCATAGAAGACTGGTAGGCAGAGTAATTTCTCCTCAAACCTACCTACTTCCTAATCCCTAGATCCTGTGAATATGTAATGTTAATGGTAAAGGGGAGCTCAGATTACAGATGGACTAAAGATTGCTAATTAACAGATGGGGAGAGTAGCCTTTATTATCCAGATGGGTCCAATGACTGAAAGATCCTTAAAAGTAGAAGAGGAAGACAAGATGATCATCAGAAAAAGACAACGGAGACAAAAGAGAAAAGACAATGGAGGCAGGGTCAGAGGGATGCAACACTGCTGGCTTTGGAGATGGAGGAAGGGTCATGAGCCAAGGCACATGGGCAGCCACAGAAGTTGAAAAGGTCAAACAGATTACCCGTAGAGCCCCTGGAAAGGACACAGCCCTGTCAACACCATGATTTTAGCCCAGTGACACCAATATTGAATTTCTAACTTACAGAACTGTAAAATAACAAATCTATGTTGTTTTAAGGCATTGATTTAGGAATAATTTGTTATAGCAGCAATAAAAGCCTAACGAAAATCACTATTTTCATATGAAAGAACAAACAAGAGATGAACTATAGTTATGCAGCCTTGTGTATTTGGGAGATACTGTCTTGAAACTATAAACGGGAGCCTGTTACTTCAGGAAAAACAACTGACAATATTTTCTGACAATAATAGAATTTAAGCTCTAAAGCAAAACTTAAATTTTTGGAAACTTATTCCTATCACCATGAGCTTGAGAGCTTCCCAACACTTAACTCTTTTTCTAATAAGATCAATGGAATATTTTCATTATTGTAAACTAAGCAAACACTAACAAAATCTTCATAAGAGAACCAATTTTTCCAAATGACTGCTGCATGAAATTACAAAATCATGCATGAGTAAAAGATTTATTCAAGGCCAGGCATGGTGGTTCATGCCCATAATCCTAGCATTTTGGGAGGCCAAGGTGGGAGGATCACTTGAGGCCAGGACTTCAAGACCAGCCAGGGCAACACCTGTCTCTGTAAAATTAAGAAAAACTTAGGTGGGTATGGTGGCATGTGCTTGTAGTCCTAGGACTTGGAAGCTAAGGTGGGAGGATGGCTTAAGTCCAAGAGGTCAAGGCTATAGTGAGCCATGACTGCATGATTGTAACACTGCACAATAGAGTGCAACCCTGTCTCAAAAAAAAAGAAAAGAAAAGAAAAGAAAGATTCATTCAAAGTGCATGAAAGTCAATGAATTTTTAATTTAACAGAATACACTCATGATTTTAGATTCCACATTGCTATTAACCTTTAAGAAACTACCATTTGTTGGCCGGGCACGGTGGCTCACGCCTGTAATCCCAGCACTTTGGGAGACTGAGGTGGGCAGATCACAAGGTCAGGAGTTTGAGACCAGCCTGATCAACATGGTGAAACTCCATCTCTACTAAAAATACAAAAATTAGCTGGGCATGGTGGCAAGCGCCTGTAATCCCAGCTACTCAGGAGGCCAAGGCATGAGAATCACTTGAACCCGGGAGGTGGAGGTTGCAGTGAGCCGAGATCGTGCCACTGCACTGCAGCCTGGGTGACAGAGTGAGACTCCATTTCAAAAAAAGAAGAAAAATAAAAAAACGAAAAAACAAACAAAAAAAACCACACACACACACACAAAACTACCATTTGTTGAGTTTTGGTGTTATATCAAAGGAAAATATCCACAATTATCTAAAAGAGCCATATGAAAGTCCTTCTTTTTCCAAGTACATAAACTCTGTGAGGCCAGATTTTCTTCATCTACTTCAACCAAAACAACATATTGCAACAGACTGACAGCAGATGCACATATGTGAGTCCAACTGCCTTCTATTAAGCCAGACATTAAAGAGATCTGCAAAAACAATACTTTCTTTGCACTAGTTTTTCATTTTAGAAAACTTTTTTCACAAACATGTTACTTAAATAAACATGTAATTAACATGTAAAAATAACATTTTTTAATTTGTTTTGATTGTAATGTGATAAACACACAAAAAAGTCTCATGAACAAATGCTCTTCGGGATCTTTAACTTTTAAAAGGGTGAAGGGACTCTGAGACGTAAACATCTGAAAACTGTATTGCTATGCTTTCTTTTGGCTTTCTCTAATGACTAAAAAAATCATCTAACTTTTCCTATTTTGATAACCTTTCTTCTGAAAATCAACATTTTTTTCCCTTTGGCTGCTTTTAAGATTTTCTCTTTATCACTGGTTTGAAACAATTTGATTATGATGTGTGTTGGTGCCATTTTCTGCATGTTTCTTATTCTTAGGGCTCACTGAGTTTCTTGGGTCTGCTTGCATCACATGTGGAAAATCTAGAACTATTATTTCCTCAACTACTTAGGTTCCTAACTCCTCTGGGGTCTCCAATTATATGAATATTAGGTCAGGTGAAGTTGTCTCACAGCACATTGATGTTGGTTTTTTTTTTTTTTCTTTTTTTTGCAATTGTTTCTATTGCTATGTCATCAAATTCACTAATTCTTTCTTCCACAATGTCTAATCTGCTGTTAATTCTATCCAGTGTATTTCTCAACTCAGATATTGTAGCTTTCATATCTATAAATATAAAACTTTTCTTTTTCCAGATTTGTACTTAATATGTTCAATCTTGGCCGGGCGCGGTGGCTCAAGCCTGTAATCCCAGCACTTTGGGAGGCCGAGACGGGCGGATCACGAGGTCAGGAGATCAAGACCATCCTGGCTAACACAGTGAAACCCCGTCTCTACTAAAAAATACGAAAAACAAGCCGGGCGAGGTGGCGGGCGCCTGTAGTCCCAGCTACT
>NC_045439.1:34884869-34930135 GCF_002776525.5 Piliocolobus tephrosceles
TCCGGCACTCCCGAGTGAGATGACCCCAGTACCTCAGTTGAAAATGCAGAAATCACCGGTCTTCTGTGTCGCTCGTGCTGGGAGATGGAGACTGAAGCTGTTCCTATTCGGCCATCTTGCTCCCCCTCCCCCTTTGTTTTTTCATGTAAACTTTAGAATAATCTTGTCTATAACTACAAAAAAACCTTGCTGGAATTTTGATAAACATTAAGAAGTTAAACTTTGTATCAATTTGGAGAAAACTGACATGATTAATGTATGTTGACTCTCCCCATTTGTAAATATAGTATGCCTCTCCATTTATTTAGCTCTTTGGTTTCTTTAGAGACAGGACTTAATCTGTCACCCAGGTTATAGTTGGATGATCACAGCTTCTGGCAGCCTTGAAATCCTGGGCTCAAGTGATCCTCCTGTCTCAGCTCAGCATCCTGAGTAGCTGGAGCTACAAATGCACACCACCATGCCCGGTTAAGTTTTTAAAATTTTTTTATAGAAACAGGATCTCACTATGCTGCCCAGGCTGGTCTTGAACTACTGGGTTCAAGCAATCCTCCTTCCTTGGCCTCTCAAAACATGAGGATTACAGAAGTGAGCCATCATGCCCAGCATTAGGGTTCTGATTCTTTCATCAGGGTTTTGTAGTTACCAAAATACAAGTCCTATTCATGTTTTGTTAGGATGCATGCCCAAGCTTTTATGTTTTTAGATGGCATCTCACTGTGTTGCCTGGGCTTGTCTTGAACTACTAGGTTCAAATGATCTTTCTGCTTCCTAAGTATCTGGGATTACAGGCACAGGCTATCGTGTTTGGCTCCATGTTTTGTTTGTTTAGGGATTGTATATGGTATATTTTAATTTCAGGGTTCACATATTCACTGAAAGAAATCTAACTGATTTTTGTAAGTTGATGTTGAATCATACAACCTTGTTAAACACATTTTTTTTTTTTTTTTGTAGTTCCAGGTTGTTTATCTATAGATTCCTTAGGGTTTTGCACACAGACCAACATGTCATCTGAAATAGGGAGTTCTATTTTTCCACTGCTGTATCTACACGCCTTTTCTTTTTCTTGCCTTATTGCACTGACTAGAACTTCTTGTACTATGTTGAATAGCAATAGTAACAGCACATATCCTTCCCCTTCTCCAGTCTCTCACCATTAAGAATAATGCAAGCTATAGAAGTTTTGTAAATGTTCTTCATCAAGCTGAGACAGTTCCTCTGCATTCCTAGTTTTTATCATAAATAAGCTCAAATTTTATCAAATGCTTTTTCTGCATCAATTGATATTATCACATGATTTTTCTTCTTTAGTCGGTTAGTACGATGGGCTATATTAACTGATTTGTCAATACTGAATCAGCCTTGCATCTCTGGAATAAATCCAACTAGGTCATGGTCTACAGATTTTTTTTCTACTTTATTATCTTCACTAATTTTTTTCAAGGAATTTTATATGTACATTCATGAGGGATGTGGTAAGTTGTTTTCTTTTTTCCTGCCTTTGTCTGGCTTTGGTATTAGGGTTTCATAATGTGAAATTTAAATGTTCCTTATCTTGTATTTTCTGGAAGCAATTGTGCAGAACTGGTGATAATTCTTCTTTAAATGTTAGGTAGAATTCTCCAGGAAAACCATCTGGCCCAGTAGATTTCATTTTTGGAGTCTTAAAATTATGAATTCAATTTTTTCAATAATCATAGGGCTATTCAAATACTGTTTCAGTTAGCTGAGTTGTGACTGTTTTCTGAGGAGTTCTCCCATTTCATCTTGTCACAATTATATGTATTCAGTTGTATACATTATTTCTTTAATATATTGTTGCTACTGGGGGGGCTGGTGGTAATATCTCATTTCATTTCTGATAGAGTAGTGCCCCCGTATTCATGAGGGATATGTTCCAAGACCTTCAGTGGATGCCTGAAACCATGGATAGTACTGAACCCTATATAACTATATACTATGTTTTTCCCTCTACCTAAAAATCTAGGATAAAGTTCTTTTTTTTTTTTTTTTTTTAAGTCGCACTGTCAACGAGGCTAGCATACAGTGACTTGACCATGGCTCACTGAAACCTCTAACTTCTGGACTCAATTGATCCTTCTGCTGATTCAGCCTCTTGAGTAGATGAAACTACAGACATGAGCCACTAAGCCCGGATAAATTTTTTTTTTTTTTTATGTTTTGTAGAGACAGTGTCTCACTATGTTGCTCAGGCTAATCTCGACCTTCTGGACTCAAATGATCCTCCCACCTCAGCCTCCTGAGTTGCTGAGATTATAGGTGTGAGCCACTGAGCCCAACTCAATAAAGTTTAATTTATAAATCAGACATAGTAAGAAATTAACAACTAGTTATAAAATAGAACGCTTATGACAATATAATGTAATAAGTTAAGTGAATGTACAATGTACTGCCCCTCTCTCAAAATATCTTATTGTATTGTACTCTCCTATTTTTAGACCACAGTTGACTGCAGAAAGAGAAACCATGAATACTGAGGAACTACTGTGTTGACAAGATTTGTTTTGTCTGTTTTCCTTTGTAAGTCTTGTTAGAGGATTTTTTCTTTTCTTTTCTTTTTTTTTTTTTTGAGACGGAGTCTTGCTCAGTCGCCCAGACTGGAGTGCAGTGGCGCGATCTCAGCTCACTGCCAGCTCCGCCTCCCGGGTCAGAAGCTGGGACTACAGGCGCCCGCCACTATGCCCGGCTAATATTTTTTTTTTTTTTTGTATTTTTAGTAGAGACGGAGTTTCACCGTGTTAAGCCCAGATTGTCTTGATCTCCTGACCTCATGATCTGCCCGTCTAGGACTCCCAAAGTGCTAGTATTACAGGCGTGAGTCACCGCGCCCGCCTGAGGATTTTCAATTTTATCATCATTTCAAAGATTTAGCGTGCGCGCGCGCGTGTGCATGTGTGCACACGCACAGGATCTGCGTTTTATGAAAAAACAAACAAATGTAAAAACCCCAAAGATGTAGCTTTTGTTTTGTTTTGGTTTGTTTAGATGGAGTCTCATTCTGTCACTCAGGCTGGAGTGCAGTGGCGCCATCTCAGCTCACTGCAATCTCTGCCTCCTGAGTTCAAGTAATTCTCTTGCCTCAGGCTCTTGAGTAGCTGGGATTACAGGTGTGCACTACCATGCCCGGCTAATTTTTGTATTTTTAGTAGAGTCGTGGTTTTAGCATGTTGGCTGGGCTGGTCTCAAGTGATCCACCCACCTGATCGCAAGTCATCTGCCCACCTTGGCCTCCCAAAGTGAGCCACCACACTTGGCCAGATCTAGCATTTTGTTTCATTAATTTCTTCTAATGTTTTTCTATTTTCAATTTCATTGACTTCTGATCTATACCATTTCCGTCTTTCGAGTTGCTTTGGGTTTATTTTGCTCTTCTCTTTCTAATTACATAAGGTTATGAGCTTAGATTACTGGTTTGGGATGTTTTGCCTTTTCTAATGCAGCGTTTAGTACTGTGAATTTCCACCTCAGCCTGCTTTAATTGTATTCCGCAATATTTCATATGTTGTCTTTTCCTTCCCATTCAGTTTACATACATTTTTCATTTCCCTTGAAGTATTTTCTTTGACCCATTGGTTACTTAGAAATATGTTTTTTAGTTTCCAAGTGCTTAGAGATTTTTCCATTATGTTTCTGTTATTTCTAGTTTGATTCCATTTTGATTAGAAAACATACTTTGTTATTTCACTTCTTTTAAATTTGAGGATGTTTACTTCATGGGACAGGATGTCTATCTTGGCATACATTCCATGTGCAACTGAGAAGAACATGTATTCTGCTGTTGTGAGTAAACTGCTTTATGTCAATTAGATCCTATCGGTTGATGTCGAAGTTCTATGTCTTTGCTGATTTTCTGTCTAGTTTTCCTTTCCATTGTGGAAGGAGAGCTGTTAAAATCACCAACTGTAATTGTGTATTTACCTATTTCTCCTTTTAGTTTTGTCAGTTTTTTTCCTTCACATTTGCAGCTCTGTTTGATGCATATATATTTAGGATTGCTGTCTTCTTGGTGGATTGACTTCTTCATCATTATGTAATGACCCTTTCAGTCTGTTAATTTTCTTTGCTCTGAAGTCTAATTTATCTGACATTATTAAGCCACCATAGCTTTCCTTTGATTCACATTTGCATGGTATATCTTTTTCCATTCTTTCCTTTCAACTACTTAGATTTCAAGTAACTCTATAGTTTATATAACTAGATAATGCTTTTCAAAATCCACTCTGCCAATCTCTGTCCTTTAACTGGTATATTTAGATCTTTTGCTTTTAATGAACTAATTTCTGCATTAGAGTTTAAGTCTGTCATTTTATCTTATTTTTCATTTATTTTCTTTATCTCTTTCTGAGAATTACTTGAGTGCTCTTTAGAATTCCTTTCTGATTTATCTATAGTGCTTTTGAATGTATCTCTTAGAACTTAAGTTTTTTTAGTGATTGCTCTATGTATTACTATGTATATCTTTATCTATATAGCTGATATCCACGTGCATCATTTTACCAATTGAAGTGAAGTGTAGAAACTTTACCTCTCTTTACTCTCTTTACTCTTCCCCATGTATAAAACACTTACATTTAAAAAATTTTGTACACGTTTGAAAAGCACATTTGACATTGTTATAGCGTTTGCTTCAAATGGCAAAATAATTTAGGAAGCTCATTAAGAAAAGTATTTCCCCATATTTTTACTCTTCCCTTCTCTCTGAAGTTCCAGGATACCCTCGCCTTTTTTTTTTTTTTTTTTTGAGATGGAGTTTCACTTTTGTTGCCCAGGCTGGAGTGCAATGGCATCATCTCAGCTCATTGCAACATCCACCTCCTGGGTTCAAGCGATTATCTTGCCTCAGACTCCTGAGTACCTGGGATTATAGGTGCCTACCACCACACCTGGCTAATTTTTTGTATTTTTAGTAGAGATGGGGTTTCACCATGTTAGCCAGGCTCATTTCGAACTCCTGACATCAGGTGACACACCTGCCTCAGCATCCCAAAGTGCTGGGATTACAGGTGTGAGCCACCGTGCCCTCCCAAGATCCCTTCTTCTATCACTTCCTTTCTGTTTAGATAGCTACTTTTTAAGGGTAGGCCCACTGGTAACAAGTTCTCTTAATTTTCCTTTATCTGAGAATATCTCAATTTCATTCCTGAAGGATATTCTCCCTGAACATAGAATTCTGGGTGGACAGTTCTTTTCTTCTATCTCTTGGAAAATTATCATGCCACTTCCTTCTGGCCTCCATGATTTCTGATGAAAAATCTGTGATTCAAATGTTTCTTCCCTTATAGGTGTTTTTGTTGTTGTTGTTGTTGTTGTTGTTGTTTTTAGACGGAATTTTGCTCTTGTCACCCAGGCTGGAGTGCAGTGGTGTGACCTAGGCTTGCTGCAACCTTCACCTCCCGGGTTCAAGCAATTCTCCTGCCTCAGCCTCCAATTGGGATTACAGGCGCCTGCCACCATGCCCGGCTGATGTTTTATATTTTTAGTAGACACAGGGTTTCGCCATGTTGGGCAGTCTGGTCTCGAACTCCTGACCTCAGGTGATCCACCTGCCTCTGCCTTCCAAAGTGATGGGATTACAGGCATGAGCCACCATGCTCAGCCATTCTTCCCTTACAGGTAACAAGTCATTTATCTTTTGCTTCTTTCAAGATTTCTTTTTTTTGGTATTTAGTGTTCAAAAACTTTACTATGATGTATCTTGTTGTGGACTTCTTTGGATTTATGCCTTTTGGAATTTGCTAAGTTTCTGGCATCGGTGGGTTTATGCCTTTGGCCAAATTTGGTAACATGTCATTTATCTTTTGCTTCTTTCAAGATTTTTTTTTTTTTTTTTTGTATTTAGTGTTCAAAAATTTTACTGTTATGTGTTTTGCTGTGGACTTCTTTGGATTTATACTGTTTGGGATTTGCTCAGTTTCTGTCATGTGTGGGTTTATGCCTGTGACCAAATTTGGGAAATTTCTTACCAAATTATTTCTTTGAATACGTTTTCAAGGCTTCCCATCTTTCTCCTCTTCTTCCAAGATACAATTGTTAAATATTTTATTGTAGTCCCACAAATTGTGAAGCTCTGTTCACTTGTTTCCCCCAGTCTACTCTTTGTTGTTCAGATTTGGTGATTTCTATTTGTTTTATCTTCAAGTTCACTGATTTTTTTCTTCTGTCCCTTCCATTTTGTCTCTGGGGACAGGGGCTTCTAGGGTATCTAGCCCACTGAAGTACCTTACATTTCAGAATTTATAATTTTTGGTAGACTGCTAATGGCCCATATCCAGGGTCCACTAGCATCCTAAAAACCTATCTACTGAGTTTTACATTTTGGTTGTTCTATTTTTCAGTTCTAACATTTCCATTTGTTTAATACCTTCAATTTTTTGCTAAGAGTTTCTGTTTTTTCATTTTTTAAAATCATGCTTGTGGCCGGGCGTGGTGGCTCACGCCTGTAATCCCAGCACTTTGGGAGGCCTAGGCAGGAGGATCACAAGGTCAAGAGATCGAGACCATCCTGGCCAAGATGGCGAAACCCCGTCTCCACTAAAAATACAAAAATTAGCTGGGCATCTCTAGTAAAAATACTAAAAATACAAACATTACTCAGGAGGCTGAGGAAGAAGAATCGCTTGAACCCAGGAGGCAGAGGATGCAGTGAGCCGAAATTGAGCCATTGCACTGCAGCCTGGTGACAGAGCGAGACCCTGTCTCCAAATAATATAATAAAATAAAAATAAAATAAAATAAAGTAAAATAAAATAAAATAAATAAAAATCATGCTTGTAATTTCTCATTGAAACATTTTCATGATGGCTGTCAGAAAATCATTGTCAGAGAATTCTAACAACTGTGTCATCTTAGTATTGGCGTGTGTTGATCGAATTTTTCCCTCAAGTTGAGATTTTCCCAGTTGCTGGTATAAGCAGTGATTTTAAATTCAGTTTTGGACATTTTGGATATTAATTTATGAGACTCTGGATCGTATTTAAATCATCTATTTAGCAGGCCTTCTTTATTACCATTCTGGTATAGAGAAAGGGACACTGCAAGGTGGGGTTGAACGTCAAGTTACCTCCATGACACCTAAGGGAAAGCAGCACCTCTGCATTGCTAGGCAGCAGCGAGAATTCCAGCTCCTTTCTGGGTCTCTCCTGATACCACCTTGGTTGGTATCAGGCATGCACGATTACTACTGCCCGTGTAGCTTTCACCCACACTTTGGTAAGAAGACCCCGTTATTGCTGGGTGTGCAAAAATGTCCTGACTCTCCATCAGGCCTCTTCTGATGCCACACAGTGGGGAGCTGGAGGAGTGCTTCATTACCACTCCACAGTGATGAAAGTTCCAGCTCCTCACTTGGCCTTCTCTAATAATGCCTCAGCAAGGATTAAGGAGGAGGGAACGCTGTGGGTTTGTTGTTGTTGTTAGTTTGTTTTTGTAGTGTGCAGTTGGAGTAGAGAAGTTCCTGCTTTACAGTTTTCTGTCTTGAGTTTGCCCCTTTTTTTTTTTCTCTTGGTCCTTTTGCTAAAAAGAACAGACGTTTGGGGGACATTTTGGCCGTGTCTATGGGCATTTCCAGTTTGCTGACTTCTTCAGCCCAAGACTGGGATATACGAGCAAAGAGAAAACCCAGGGTCTGGGCTGTGGCATTCCTGAGATCTCAAGGCCCCTAACCAGCCCGCTGCTTCTCTCCACCTTTCAGATTCATTTTATGTTTGTTTTATACACATGACCAAGGTTGCTGGCTATACCCAGCAGGAAGAATGCAGAGAAATACATCTATTCCATCTGTCCAGAATACAAAGTCCAAACATAGTTTTTAAAATATTTTGTTCAATTTTCCTGGTTATTCTCAATGGAGGCTGGTCTGCAATAAGCAACTTTGTCATTACTGAAAGTAAAGACCTTGATCATTAAAACAAACAAAAAATTTCTTGTAATTCACATTATTTGCTTTGATTTGTTCTTCATATACATAACTCCCTTAACTACTTCCTGAAGATACATCTCTATACAGTCCTCCAAAAAGAATGACAAAGAAACTGGAAAAATTTGGTGTTGAGAGCAAAAAATGCCAGTTAGAAAATGTATATCCTCATTGGGAATTACTAACAAAAATCCAACTGCTTTAAAAAAATGACATATGGATACTAAGTAGTAAAGTTGTAAAAAAAAAAAAAAAAAAAAATCTGACAGATGCTTTCAAAATTATTTATATAAAAGTACACAGATATATTCTAACCTATTTTTATCTTTGGCATAATGTAAAGGAAATACTCCATACACACAATAATTTTATCTAATAATGTATTATGCAAAATTTCTCACAAAGATAAAATGTTTCATACTGGCTATTAAGTTGATAATAAATGTACCTGATTTTTTTGACATTGAGATGAATTTTAATTCCACAGAAAAAAGTCTTCATTGCAGTACTGTTTGTAAGAGAAAAGGACTTAAATCTACACATAAATGCCCATCAATGGAGAAACTTATGAAATAAACTATGGTACAGCAGTACAACGAAATACTATGCAGTAGTAAAAATGCTGGGAAACCTTTCTGTGTACTGACAAAAAAATCTCAAAAATATATTACTAAATGAAAAAAGCAAGTGTCTACAGCCTGTTTTACTTTGTATAAGGGGTGAAATGCATGGAATACTATGCAGCCATAAAAAGGATGAGTTCATGTCCTTTTCAGGGACATGGATGAAGCTGGAAACCTTCATTCTCAGCAAACTATCACAAGGACAAAAAAACCAAACACTGCATGTTCTCACTCATAGGTGGGAACTGAACAATGAGAACACATGGACACATCACACACTGGGGGCCTGTCAGGGGGTGGGGGGCTGCGGGAGGGATAGCATTGGGAGAAATGCCTGGTGTAAAGACAAGTTGATATGTGCAGCAAACCAACATGGCACTTGTACACCTATGTAGAAAACCTGCATGGTGCACACATGCACCCTAGAACTTAATTTTTTTAAAAAGGGGGTGAGGTAAAGTTGCATATGCGTATTTGGTGGTATCTGCATAATTAAACAGAAATACAGAAACTAATAAGGTGATTAACTACGAGGCAGGGGAGAAAAGGGTCATAGGAATTGGCAGAAATCGAACCCCTGAATGTAAACATAGATACACTGCTTTGATTTTGGGACCATTTGAAACTATTGCCTACTTTGGATAAATCCTACAGGAAAGAAATTAGTTTAACTTTTTATTTTAAAGCTGAATTTAAAACGCAATCCCCAATTCGAAATCCAGAAGACTGAAATGTTTGCCACCAATTCTTGTGTCTTTCTGAACTGTGATCTGAGTCCTCACATGCTCACATGTGATCTCAGTCTTGCTGTGTTCTCTCACTGCAAACTGCAGTCCTACCATAGCCACATGTCTTCCAGATGCTAACACTATCAGTCCCATTAATCGCAGAATCTTCTCATTGGAAGGGACTCCATCCTGTCATCCAATCCAGTCTCAGCCAGGCAAAAGGACAGGGATGGGTCAGCACAGCGTGATCACTACTTGCAAACACACAAGACAAAGCTACAGATGCCACTGATTTCTTCCCCTGACTAGATGGCCATTGTGGATGTCTCCTTCCTGAAAATGTACATATGGATCTACCAGTTGTCTGGAATCAATTTGGTAGCCATCTGAACTCTAAACATGCATTAGCTAACATCATAATCTAAGAGATGATTAAAATTCTAGGAATGGCAATTGTTCTGCCAAAGCTTCATTTACAGAAAATCAGTTTTGGAAAAAATATTTCCCCTATGGGTCATTTTTCAAAATTAGCTGCCTGAATCAAAGAGAAAATGGCTAGTCAAACTCATTTATCTTCACAATAAAATAATGCGGCAAGGCAATGAATAGGCGAAGTCAGCAGAGAATTTCATTCATGTCCTTAATCAAAGGGTCAGTGCTATTCGTTACCACATAAACATTGCTCATTTCCTTACATCCATTCTTGAGATATTTATTGCAGAGTTAAATTAAATATGATCACTTTCTCCCTTACTCTAACTTCAATAACCTGAAGGATAACTTCTTAAAATTTGAGAACCCAATAAATATTTTCATTTCCCTGCATTTTTAATAATCTAGAAAAACAGTGAAGATTAGTTAGGCAAAGTCATTACCGTGTACATGAAACCTGACATTTCCTAATGAAAACAGAACTACCAATTTTCTCTACTGCAAACTAGCAACTGTTCCTTAAATATTTATAAACCAGACCCATTCCAATTTTATTTGGGTTTAACATATTACACTGAATACTGGGCACTGAGGTCTGCAGCAATATAATTCCAGTTTCTTCTCCCATTCATTGGGAGGGAAAGGAGGACAGGGTGGCTGATGTACTGGTTACGAATACAGGCTCCAGAGTCTGAATGCCTGGATTCAAGACCGGCCTGCACAGACTCTAACTGTGATTGGTCTTTGTGTCTCAGTGCTCTTAGCTATAAAACAGGAACAATAATAGTATCAAAGGGTTCTGAGGATTAATTAAAATAATTCATGGAAACTGTTTCACACAGCGCCTGGCCTAGTCACTGTCAATAAAAATCACCTACTTTTATTACTCCCTTACATGTGCCTCACACTCCTGCTGAGCGGGATTCCTTGCTCCCTCATGAACGCACTGTGTGCTTCTGTCCTTCCGAGCCTCATTCCTATTGTTCTGAGTATGGACCATGCAACTGCTTATTCCCTGGCCTAAGGAAATCTTCTTCCCCTCCAAGGCCCATCTCATTCTGATCCAGTTAACCATTATGACTTGTCCCCATTGGCTTGTACCTCCATTGCTCTTTGTTTGCAATTCTCTTACTAGATTTATTATATTAACCCTGACATCCATTACACTAATTTATGACCCTGTCTCCTTCATGGATAAGGACTATGTCTTACTAGCCTATTTTGTGCTCTACAGTATTTAACAACCTGCAGAGTCATACTTAAAAAGCATTTACTGGATTTGAAAGAGTCCTGCTTACTTGTGAAAGTAAGCATAATATATCAACTACAACAGAAGCTCTCTCATAGGATATGTATAAAGATTAAATGAGATAATGCATGTAAAGGGCTACTAACAAGTTATTATCTTATTATCAGCAGCTCCTATTTCTTGAATGTTTTATCACATGCCCAGCATTGTACTAAGGGCTTTACATGTGGGAACACCTTAAGCCAGGGCTTGACATAATCATCTTTCATTCCCCTTGCACAGAGTAGATGAAATATAGGTATTTTTAAATGACTGTTGAAGAAAAATGGCTCTGATATGGCAAATTTAAAAGTATTTGAATTTTCTACATTATTTAAAAGTTGACTTGATTAAATAATAAGTTTCCTAATACTTCACAGTATAGTTTTTTAAATTATTTATTTATTTTTTTAGAGATAGGGGTCTCATTATGTTGCCCAGGCTGGTCTCGAACTCCTGGGCTCAAGCAATCCTCCTGCCTCAGCTTCCCAAAGTGCTGGGATTACAGGTGTGAATGACACCACCCAGCCTATAGCATAGTTTTAAGCATCAAAATATTCCAATATTCTACAATGAATTCCTAGTTAGAAATAAAAAAAAAAATAAAGAAAACAGATTTTTAAAAAAGAAATTAAAAACAAAGTAATTCGAGATCTGTAAATGGGATCTTGGAAATCTTAAAATTGAAGACCAGTATTATGCAAATTTGTATCCAGTGCTCAGGACTATTAAGTGATAATGGGTAAGAAAAATAGCTCTGGGAACTTCTGTACGCCTCAATCCCTTTGACTGTAAAATAGCCCAATAGCTGCAATCTATTGCACCGGGCTACTGTGAGGATTAAATCAGATTATGCCAGTAAAGTGATTAGAACATAGTAAAATGAAACATGTATTTATGTCATTTGTTTTTATCATGAGATGCACCCAATTGTACTGTAAGTGAAGATCAAGGTGCATGGCAGTAAGAACACAAATTTTCTAAAGCATCAAGTGTTCTAAATTCTTATCAGTGTGAAAATATTAGCAGGTTATCTTTGTCTTCTCATTGCCATTTTAACAATTGACATGGGCATCAGTAGGGAGTGAAAGGCTGGGCGCGGTGGCTCACACCTGTAATTCCAGCACTTTGGGAGGCCGAGGCAGGTGGATCACCTGAGGTCAGGAGTTCAAGACCACCTTGGCCAACATGGTGAAATCCCATTTCTACTAAAAATCAAAAATTAGCTGGAGTGGCGGCGCACCCCAGTAATCCCAGCTGAGGTGGGAGAACTGCTTGAGCCCAGGAGGCAGAGGCTGCAGTGAGCCGAGATCGCACCACTGTACTCCAGTCTGGGCAACAGGGACCCCATCTCAAAAAAACAAAAAAAGTAGTGAAAGTCCCAGAAAGGCCTCAGGATGGAGAATGCAAAAGACTGGATAAGCTACAAAGAATTAGTTCATTTTCTAAAATAAATTTCTTCAGGAATTGAAACGCATACTTCAGCTCCCACACATATATCATTGTCAAGTTAAATTAAAAAACAAATTATTAGATTTTTGTGCAGTGTTTTCTTTTATATTTAATAGATAAAATTTTAATTTGTTTTTCTGTTCACTTTAGTTTTTGATAGTGGTAAAATGAGGAATTAGAGCAGCAAAGATTTGAAAGGCAAAATGCCACAATATAGGACACAAATTGTGTCTTCTTTTTCAAAGCATGGTTATGTAAGACAGTTAATAAAAACATAAAATATATTAAAAGAATCATTTAAACCAAATGTAAAAAGAGATTTAAAGCTCCTTCTGATGAGTCCAGTTTCCTGGTACCACACTGTGAATCTCTTTAAATATAAAGACACACAAAGCTGGAAATTTTAAAATATGACGACACAGATGGAAACTAAAAATGCTTTGCAATGATTCATATGCGCAATCCACTGTACTTATAAGCATTTCCTTTTTCAAATCTGTATTTGTAAAGGCACCAAAATAATCAGTTTCTCAGAATAATTCCAAGGCATTAATGAGATTTCCTACCAAAAAAAATTACTCCCAAGACTAAAAGCCTAAGTATGCATGTCATCTGCTTTATCTCAGTACAATCCGGGCTTTGACTGCTGTATGTATGGAGATAAAAAGAGACAGAGGCCAACCCCCGGTGCTCTTTAGTCCAGACATGGAGTTGTTCATACAGAATAGCATGCTTTGAACCTCTAGATTCTACTGTGTAGTAAAACACTACTGTCTAATAGTAATACTCTTGTTGAACAGGATGACATATTTAAGGCACTTACTTTCAAAGTAAAATTGAAGAGACTGACTTATTGCCAAATTTTAATTTTGCCTAGTAAAGATATTAAAGAAAACAACTATCATATATTATAATTAATAATTTATGAAGGAAGGGACATTTTAATACTTCCAAGAATAGGAAGGCCATAATTTCAAAATAATGGCCAGTTTTGTGAATTAAATAAACTTTGAGTCCAACTCTTTATAGTGTTCTTATCTTTCTCATGTGGATAGGACTATAAAATGTTTATCAGAGATCAGCACCATCTGTGATCCAGCACTTGGCAATCACTAACTGATGACATAAAATGTGTCAGAAATCCTCATAATGTCTACAATTAGGGTATCCATTTTTTATTTAATACAGTTAAAACAAAAGAAAATGGCAATATCTCCTGTACATAATCTGTTTTAATAGAAATTTCAAATGTTAAGTATATGACTATATTATCAATGTCTAAATGTTTTTATTCTCCTTGATAAACATTGTAGTAGAAATGGCTGAATCAATAAAGTTGGACCTAAACATCATTTTTCTACTCCTTTGTTAGAATAAATGTTCAGAATATTTACTGGAAAACAGCCTCCAAAATGTTGTTTATATGTCAGTAGTCTTTTGAAGCATTCAAAGGGCAACGAATTTTCACATTATGAACATGGATACTCACAGCATTCTTTAAATATATGTGTCAAATAGACATTAGCTGTGTATTATGAAAAGTGAAATGGATAGAAAAAGGCAAAAATTAGAAAAGAGACACCTGGCCAGGCGCAGTGGTGCATGCCTGTAATCCCAGCTACTCGGGAGGCTGAGGCAACAGAATCGCTTGAACCTGGCAGGCAGAGGTTGCAGTGAGCTGAGATTGTGCCACTGCACTCCGCCTGGGTGACACAGTGAAACTCTGTCTCCCCCCCAAAAAAAAGAGAGAGAAAAGAGATATCTAACTATTGCTTCATTATATATTCTTAGTGGCTGAATTAAAATAATAAATATACCTTAAAACCGATTTTTTTGGACTCCCATTCACTTTAATAAAATTGGAATTTTTGATAAAGGAAATTCTATCCAAATTTGTTCACAAAATGACATTCAATAGCTGGACCCTTCTGTGAAAAATGAACATAATGGGAAAACAAGAAATACATAAACTATCTGAACTAATTTTATTTTTGGAGGAATTTTTAAATGTAATGAAACTACTGCCACCCACTACTAGGATGCAATATGGCCAAAATGCTAAAAGAATTAAAGGAAGAGTACATAAATACATTATCTATAAAATTAGCCCATATGCTGAAATTACTCTAAGTAGAATGTGAAATTTTACATTTTTATATTTAAAAATCTTGGCTAGAATGTATCTTTGATGGTACTAATAGACTTTGAAACTCTAAGCTTTTAAGAACAGCACAGTGAAGTAGCACAGACTTTGAGGCAGACTATGTTTGCACCCTGGTTCCAAAACTTACTAACTGTGTGAAATTGGACTTATTACTTAATCTCTCTGTACCCCAGAGTCCTTATCTCTAAAATGCGAATAATAAGAGTACCTTTCTCACAGGGTAGGGAGATTAAATGAGATAACATATTTAAGGCACTTAGAAAAGGGACTTGCAAATATGCTCATTATTATTAATTATTATAACTATTATTTACTCTCAGACACTCAAAAAACGTACTGTACATATGGAAGATTATCAAAAGAATTCAACATAGTTTAAAGTGCCTTATTTATAAATTCTGACATACAGAATTTCATCAGATGAGAAATGTTCAGAGTTCAGAGTTAAGTAAAAACAAAATGAGTAATTGCAAAGACAGTGTCTTTCACAATAAAAGGTTATCAGTTTTCTCCATCAAAACAAGAAACATTAAGGTCTGTATTCTGGAAGCCTAGCAGGAAACCTGAGCAAGAATGCTCTCCTCGGAAAGGCAAACTCACCCCTTGTTCATCCAGTTTCATGAGCTGCTCTGTGACCTTGGGCGTGTTGAAGGCCAACCGCAGGCACTGGACATTGAGCTCGGGAACCACATGCTCCAGCACTTCTTTGAGAGGCAGGCCTCTGGCCGTTGAGTGCTTGGCTGTTGATGGAATGGCATCCTCCAGGACGGAACCTCTCAGTGTCATGAGCTGCAAGAGAGACAGGTGCTGTGGTGAGGCTTCTGGGATGTGAGATGCCTGAACATATGTACACGCACTGCAGGCCTGGACTGTGGGGCTCCTCACAGAGCTAGGGAATGATTTTTGATGGGTAAAGCCAGTGAGGGAGAAACAATGAGAGAAGTGATGTAGGATACTGTCATATGAAAAATGAAATCAATGCTTTCAAGACAAGGGTGAGTCCAAAGGAGCACATAATCAAGACTTCTGAGGATATTTATTTAAAGACCAAAAATAACATTTCCTTAAAGAGATCAGTAAAGATCAAGGTCTCTATATGGCTATACAATGTCACTATGCATACTAATTAGGAAATTAAGAAGGCAGAATCCCAGAGCAATGTCTGAAGAATAAATACTTAGAGTTTGGATGTTATACTTCTTTGAATTGTAAAAAGGGAGAGAGAAAATTTTAAACTTTGTAATGCATGGCTGACAAGCATAAACTATTCATGTCATCAAATGCTGCTGCCACCGGGCAATCATCACCATCAGTACAGCAGCACAGGCAACAGCAGCTGAAGTTACTTTAGATTTTCTCTTATTTCTTAAAATACCTTCCCTTCTTAAAATACCCACCATTAATACCTTAAGCAAAGACATTTTCCTACGTAATGATAATGTGTTGGAGAAAAGTTAACCAGACATGAAGCCTAAAGTAGTCTTAATTTCCAAATATGTCTACAAGGCAAACTTGTTAACATAATTTAAATACTGTATGGGGAAAGAAGAGAAAACCCATCAAACTGAATACATTTCCACTTAGCAATAGGAGCTACAAAAGCCAGTGGAGTGCATGTTGAAGACTGACTGTCAAAAATGAGGGTGAGAGGTCAGAAAGACACAATGCAATCTCAGAAGGACAAGTATATCCAATAAAGCATAACAAGGTCAGGTCCTTAGACAGTCCAAAGGCAGAGAATGGATCACAGTGGCTCAGGGCATAAAGAAAGGCCCCATCGAAAGGGATGGTTTTAGGAAGTGGCCATGAAATAGAGGAACAATTTCTACAACAAGAAAATGTCAAGAGAGAACATGAGCAAAGGTATGGAGATTGGGAATAAAGGGAGTAAGTGGGAAGGAGTGATTATTGTAGACGGACACAAAGAGAGTACAGGGAGAAACGGATGATGCAGCTGTGAGCTGGGGGTGCACAGAAGACCCTGAAGCTGACTGAGTGGTACACACCTCATTGGGCTCCTACAGGTCAGCTCAGGACGTGTTCGTAGGGGGATGATGTATACTCAGAAATTAAGTTGCAAATAAGATGAACTGTGAGAGGAAGGAATAGAGGCAGAGAATGTAGTTAAAAATGGAGGCCCTAACAGTCTTCAGGCAAACTAGGCACGACTTAGGATTTGCAAGGAAATGGAAACCAAAGGAAGAATCACCAGGGAAGTAAAATCTAGAATCTAGAAAATGGGTGTCCAATATTTTGGCTTCCCTGCACCACACTGGAAGAAGACTTGTTTTGGGCTACACACAAAATACACCAATAGCTGATGAGCTAAAAAAAAAAAAAATGACAAAAAAAATCATAATGTTTTAAGAAAGTTTATGAATTTGTGTTGGGCCACATTCAAAACTGTCCTGGGCCACATGCGGCCCTCCGGCCGTAGGTTGGACGAGCTTGATCTGTAACATTTGCCCACAGATGGGGTCAAGACAGATGGGAGAAGAAAAAGCAAAATTTATCAATGTCTTACTCTCAATACAGGAAAAAGGTAATAGAAATATTTGCAGTCTATTCATTTGATGAGCATCCTTTTTCTTTCATTATAAACAATTTCTTCTCATATTAATAACAAGTAAAAATTATTTTCCTATTAATGTATAATTTAACACAAATGGTTTTTATTTTGTTTTTACATCATGGAAAATGGCTAACTCAGTTATTTGACTCTTTCCTTCATAAGATAATACATAGCTTGAAATAGGGAGCCACAAAGGCTAGGGGTGTTCTCAATTTAGAAGCTAAGACCAAATTCGAGTCATTGCATCCTAAGCCACAGAAAGCAGCTAACTCATGAAAGCCAAAGCAGATGAGAAAAAGAATGGCTCATTTTTTACATCTGAATCACCAGTATTACTGATATTTTTCTTAATGACTTCCAGAAACAAGAATGAAGTGAGTCCTCATAAGTCCTCGTGTTCCTATGCTTAAAAACACTCACATGCCATAAAATTTTGCTCATAAACAAACTGCCATGCCTACAAAGGTATGTATTTTCTTTTATGTTTTGCAATGTTTATTTATACTAAAATGAAAGAGATTTGTTTGTATTTCTGTTATCTTGCTGCCGCTTACTGAAGTCACCAGAGTGTCACTGTCGTGTTTTCTTTTTTCTTGCCATATTTATCTGCATGAGAAATTAGCAACATGAGAAGTCTCTGATACAAATTAAATCTTATTTCATTTGTATTAAGGAAATAGGTTTCAGTGAAAAGAGTGAAGGAACTATCTCTCAAAGTCCAGGAGCTACAGACCAGGACCAATATCTGGAAACATTTCTATCAAAAGTCTTATACAATATTACCATTAAACCAAATTTAGGGATTATTTATTACTAGAAAGAAAAAAATTATACAAAACCTAGTGGCAATTAATTACATAAACATTAGAGGGACGAAGGAAGAAAGGAAGGGAGGAAAAGGAGGAAAGACATGGAGAAAGGGATGAAAGGAGACAGGGAAGGAGGGAAGCAAGCGAGAAACAGGGAAGCAAAGCACCATTTGACACATCAGGCACATTGTACTGAACAACTCAGACTGAAGTCCCACCCTCATGGGGCCTGCACTCCAGTGGACAGATTAAAAGCAAACAAAATGACTAAGTACAACAGAGAAGACAGTGTTAAGTATTAATGAAAAATAAAGCATTTAATTGGATATGAAATGGGAGGGGAGTAGAAATCTTAGATTCAGTGGTCAAGGAAAGCCTCCGTGGTTTCTGAGTAAAGGCCAGATGGAGATGAGGCAGCCTGACAGAGAACACAGCAGTGGGGAGGGCCCTGAGGCAGAGGTGTCCTGAGGTGGCCCAGGGAGGAAGGAGGCCAGTGTGGCGGGAAAAGACTGAGCCAAGAGGAGTTATCAGGGATGAGGTGCAGAGAGATAACAGGGAAGCAGATGTGCATGATCTCCTAGGCTAGCAAGGACAGTGGCTGTTTCTCAGAGGGAGATGAGGAAGCTTTCAAGGATTTTGAACTGAGGAATGACGAGATCTGAATGACATTTCAAAGGAACACTTTGGGTCAAAAGGAGGCAGGGCTTCAGCATAGAAGCAGGGAGACCAGTTCTCAGAGCAAGACCAGGACCAGGACTGGGCAGTGAGGGTGGGAGTAGTAGTTGAACTCTGGGCATATTGTGAAGACAAAATGAACCAGCGTTGCTGACAGACCAGATCTCAGGGTCAGGAAGCAGAAGATGGGAATAAAGTGTGGCTTTCATGGTTTCTGACCTGAGAAAACGCAATAATAAGAGTTGTCATGAAGTGAACATTAATTTGAATGTAAAAAACAAGTGGTAATGGTTTTTTCTGAACACTTGACTTGAACGTTTCAGTCAAAGGCTAAGGAAACAGACCCAAGGGACACAACTTATTCAAATGGGTTAGCTGGAGAACAGAATCTTATGACCACAGAACGCAAATAGAACATTTTGGGTCAAGGGAGTAAAGCAGAAAGAACAGAGGTGGGCAAGGTAAGAGTTGGTGTGGTTCACAGACCATAGCAGAATTTAGGGCAGAAACTCAGGTAGGAGACAGGCGCTGCGATCAGATGTAAGCAGCCTGCAAGACATGCTGAGAAGGGAAGCTCATGGAAACCAGTGACAGCATCTGACTGAGAAAGAAAGAACTGTAGGAAACTTTAATCTCTGGTATGAAGGATGGGATGAGTAAGTGACAAGGAAATGAATTTAGGTGGATAAAAAAACAACACAGAAAAGGAAGAATATGATGGGAATTTAAATCAGAGTGGCCTTGGGAAGGGAAAAAGAAGATAATGGGAAAGACAAAAATACTTGGAAGTAAGGTAACAGAGTATCACTAAAAACTGGTAAGAATGGCCAGGTGTGATGGCTCACGCCTGTAATCCCAGCAGTTTGGGAGGCCGAGGTGGGTGGATCACCCAAGGTTGGGAGTTCGAGACCAGCCAGACCAACATGGAGAAATCTTGTCTCTACTAAAAATACAAAATTAGCTGGGAGTAGTGGCGCATGCCTGTAATCCCAGCTACTCGGGAGGCTGAGGCAGGAGGATCGCTTGAACCCGGGAGGCAGAGGTTGCAGTGAGCCGAGATCGCCATTGCACTCCAGCCTGGGTAACAAGGGCGAAAATCTGTCTCAAAAACAAACAAACAAAACTAGTAGGATCTGGGAAGCTACAGAGGAGCAACTACGTGCATACAACTCCAAAACAGAACGTGATGTTCTTCGTGCCTTTGTGCTCAACAAAAGAATTTACACCACTTAATGATTAGCTTTGCCACGGAGAAGAAGCACATGAGAGTATGTTAGTTCATTTCTCTCTGTCCAGTGTAAACAACACATTAGATATTTAAGTCTTGTCTTTAAAAGTCCTATATTTAATTTCCCTGGAGTTCAGGCTTAGGAACAATTATTAAGTGATGCCAACCCCAGAAACTTGCTTTGCATTCAATGGGGGAAATAAAGCCAAATGCCCTATTTAAACTAGTTTCAAAACTATTATTTTCTAGATGACTCAAGGGTATTAAGTATTAATACATAACAAAAATCCTAAAGTGAATTAGCAGTTGAGAGGCAGTAAATTGATAAGTGGCCCAATTATACAGCTTTACAAGGAAAATGGAGAACCTCATAATCTCAAACTTGTTCACGGGTTTTTTAAAAAAATGCTGTATGGGTTCTTTTTATTTTTATTTTTCCATTTCTTTTCTTTTCTTTTTTTTTTTTTTAGCCCAAATTTCATTTTAAAATAAAAACTCATACATTGGGTATATTTAGATTCCTAAAGAGCACTAACAGCCTGTTCCACTTAAAACTAGATAGCCCCTGGTTCAAAGAATCCACCTTCTAGGTCTCAGACAATGGGTCCCAAAGATAGTGGACTTCCTCCACTCTGATAGTGGAAGAAATCAAGAGTCTCTTTCCCGCCTTCTTCTTGGGCGAAGGTATGAGCTCAGAAAGAGCTTGGAAGAGTGAATTAAGTCTTCGGTGGCCTTCTCTTATCCCTAATATCCTGGCTCCTCAAGTTAGCTTGGTGCTTTCCAGTAGCTCTAAGAAGGATACACAATATCCCACTGGGGATTCTGAGGGCTCCAATTTCCTTGGGCAACACTTAACGGACATATCTTTCTCTGAATCAAAACTCCTCATTCGTAGATTGCATCTATTCGGAGTCTGATGAAAAGAAGGGATCCAGATCTAACCATCTTGTCCACCTCCATCTCCACCGGAATAAATGAAAGGGGACTTTGCTTATTCCAAAGACATCTGTAACCATGTGCTATTAAATTTAATTGCTTTGCTACTGCTACTATTTGCTTTCCCCGCCCCCCATTTCAGTTAAACCTCAAATCTCTCTCATTTGCGACTTACCTCACTAGTTCTAAAAATTATCCGGTAGTTGTATGGAGATCCATTTTCTTTCGTTTCATCTGGTTTTTCCCTTCGAATGCTCACAGCCACTGGACCAAGATTCTCATCAGCCCCAAAATAGTTCCAGTGTTCTTAGGTAAAATAAGACAAAACAAAGTTAGAAAATCTACCTAACACTTTGAAAATGGTACATTCTGCTCAGTATTTAAGGTCGTCACTCAGAAATTATATTAATAAAATGTAAACATTTAACAAATATTAATATTCTTCAATTAGTTATAAAAACAAAGACTTGGCTACACAGGTTTAGTTCCAGAGAAGATAACGCTGAACACAGGTGGCCTGTTGAGTTTTTCACTACTCTACAGATTACTACTCTACCATTTCTCAAAATAAATTTGTATTTTCTCTCTCTCTCCCACCATTTAAATAGGCTACATTTGTACGTGCTTCCTTGCCTAAGAGAAGGCTTGTGCCAGGGCTTTTTAGCTTTTGTTTTTCAAAAAAATTCTAAACATATTAAGAACAGAGTTTGAAGAAAAGGGGATTCCACCAGATTAAAAAAGATGTCCCTGGACTGGAGAGAGAGATGTGTGCTGCGAGTCACTGGGCAGCACTCTGCTCCCAAGTAGCCTATGTATGCTGGAGTAGGAGCTCAGAGGAAAGAGCTTCACAGTGCCCCAGGGAGGCAGGACCCAGGGCTCTGGACCACAGCACGTATCCCACAGTGCAAGGCTAATGTAACTTGTGTGGCCAGGTGACTGATGAGCCTAGGGCCTCTCTTCAATGTTCTGGCCTTTTGCCCAAGGCCCCACACCTTAGCACAAGCTTCCAAAGGACTGGCGCTGAATTTACCTTCCTCTTGACAAAGAGAAAGATGGGGATCAAAATTAAGTTAATTTATAAAAAATACTGAAAAATGGTATTTACTGTGCATATACATCTTTTAAAAATTTAAACTGTTTATACATGAGATGTTCACAGATGAAGTCCACAAAACATGAAAATATATGAAAAACTAGAACAGATAATTTGTTTTTCAAACCTCCAAAATGCTTAATTTACATTACTGTATTTCACTTATATCTGACACGGCTAAATGACTGCATTGTGACATAACATCTCATTATCACACAAAATGCATACACACTTGAAAATACATGTTATTTCCATACAAAATATAAGTATTTGAAAATCCATGAGAATAATAAGAAAAAACAGCATAAATGTCGAATCATGTGGTTTAAAATTAAGTAATGCATATGAAAATACTTTGCAGGTACGAAAGCACAATTACAAAAGCTACAATCATAAATGTTGAGGGTTCTCTAAGAATATTATCATAAGCCATGGAAATTCAAAAGAAGAAAAACACAATGGGAATACAAGCAACAAATATCTCATATATGAGAAATAACCCACTAAATGTCACAAAATTCATGTACAGACACTTATGCATATCCTCAAAGCACAGCACATGAGAATCACACTCAGATTATTTACTCTTACTTTGCACACAATTCTAATAAGCTTGGTTGTCTGGTCTTCAAGCTCACAGCTTTATTTCAGAGGTGTGATAATTCCAGATGTTGACAAAGTCCAGGGTGTAGGGCTGATACAGACTTGCATGCAGACAGCAATGTGATAGAACAACTGACAACAAGGAAGAAAACAGAAAGGGAGGAGACAGAAATAGTATAAAAAAGCGGACAAGAACTTAAAGAAAAACAAGACAGCAGTCTGGGGCCATTTACTGAAGGAGCAAAGAGCTTAACACGCTTCAGTAACCTCAGAGGATATTGTACCACTGCAGGACTGAACAACAGTGGATGCAACAGAATGTGAGTCACATTCATTACCTGGTCCTTGTACTTCATGGACTCTAATAAAAACCAACTTCTAGGAACTCCTCAAGTACACCCCACATATCTCACAATGGGCAGGTGGCATGGCAGTTCTCTGCTGCTAGAGAAATTCCCAGATAAAGGGCCACCATAAATTCCATCAATAACGTCAACTCATCCTCATCCTCAAGCTTTCCCTGGTCAGCTCCTCTCTCCGTTTTTCCAGGGCAGATGTGGCAAACATGCTCTATTCTCCCTTAACCACCCCTCAACTCCCTTCTCCTCAATCTTGGCAAATGACAATGTGTCTACATCACAAAGGAAATAAAGAAGCTATTTCAGATGCAAACTTACTCACCATCCACACAAAGTCACCAGCATCCAGACTCTAGCTTCTTTTTCTGTATGATCCAAAGCCCCACCCCCACGCCCACCCCCATTTGCCCATTCCCCCTTCCTAGGGACTCAGGTGCCTTGATGACCCTCTTTTAATCTTCAACTTCTCCCTCTAGACTTGCTAATTCCCATCATTGTTCAATTACGTTTAAACTCACATTTATTCTCAACTCCTTACTGCCTGTCAGAATTAAAGTTATCTCCTTTTTTCTTTCTTCCATTGGAAATTTCTTGAAATAGCTGTCCAATTCCTCACTTCAGAATTAACATCTGACTTCCATTGCATGGGTCACCAATGACTTTCTCAAAGTTAAAACAAATGATACTTTTGGTCCTTACCTGGCTCAAACTCTCCATAACATCTAGCACAGGTGATCACTTCATGTTTTCTAGAAACACTCTTACTTCCCTGTTCCTATGACATTGCCCTCTTCTGATTTTCCTCCTACCGCTCTGGCTGTTCCAGCTCGGTTTTCCTCCCTCTTCCCATCTGAATATTCCACCCACGTTCAGAATTTCAACTACCACCTCAAGGTTGATGACTCTCAGAGGTCTACATGTCCTCTCCAGACATCTCTAAGCCTGAGATCCTTTTTTGTTTTTGTTGTTGTCTGTTTTGAGACAGAGTCTCGCTCTGTCACCTACGCTGGAGTGCAGTGGCGTGATCTTGGCTCACTGCAACCTCTGCCTTCTGGGTTCAAGCGATTCTCTTGCCTCAGCCTCCGGAGTAGCTGGGATTACAGGTACGTACCACCATGCCCGGATAATTTTTTATATTTTTTGTAGAGATGGGGTTTCACCATGTTGGTCAGGCTGGTCTTAAACTCCTGACCTCAAGTGATCTGTCCACCTTGGCCTCCCAAAGTGCTGGGATTACAGGCCTGAGCCACCGTGCCGGGCCAAAGTCTGAGATCTTTACATTTACCTAATGGAACCGTTTGTCCCATATGCATCTGCAAAAGTTAACCTATCACCTTCCCACAGAAACCTATATAGGTCCCCATCCAGTCCCTATTTCAGCAACTGCTACCACATTCACCCAGTTGCTCATGCCAGACCCATTGTCATGCTCTGTGAATTCTAGTTTCTGGACCTCTCTCAAATCTATCTTTTCCTCATCCCACTGCCATTATTTCTCCTATCATCACTTGCCTGAGTGTTTATAGTGGTCTTCTAACTGGTTTGTTTTTATCCAACTTATTCACACTGCCAGATGATCCTTTTAAAACGCAAATCTGACCCTACTACAAAACTTAAAACACTTAGGTTCTTGTACCCTTTCCAAGGTTTCCAAAAGGTTCTCATAACCTGTCACTGTCAATCACTCCAGCCTCAGCTCAGACCTTTCACCTTCTTAAATTTGGAGAACCAGTGATACTAAACTTCTCTTTCAGTTGCTCAAACTCACAGTCTTTTATCATCTGAGAAAATCTGCTGAGAACATTCTTTTCTTAACCCCTCTTTATTTGGCTAAGTCCTCTAATTTTTAGGTCTCATCCGAAGTATGGCACAGACATCTTTGAAAAGAGGGACTGAATACTGGAAGAAAATGCAAGTGTTTACTTTGGATACTGATACTAATAACTTTATTTTAAAGTGTTATGAATTCATAAAAACAAATTATTAAAACCAAATATTTAATATATCTCAAGAACAAAAATAGAAACATTACAAAAATGTAAATAAAATATAAATTTATAAACTAAAAATATTAAACATAATCATTTTAGTATTACTGGTAGATAAAATACAAATTGTGTTATTTAAAAAATAAATCCTACATAAAATAAACTAAAACTAAAGACTAAAAATAAGATTACTTTGTTAATAATAAGAACTGTAAAATTAATGATAATTTAAACTTTTTGTGTATCATCATCAAAAACTGACTACATTTTTTGGTAACTTTTCCCAGCTGCTAATGAAGTATATTTCTGAATTTGCGGAATGGTGATGGGATAATTATAAACTAAATTCAAACACTTTCTTCAGACTCTAGCTTCAAACAAAACCCATCTCTGGTTAGATAATGCTAGGAAGATATTTTTGAACTTGTGTCAAGTTTTCACTAAAAAAGAGCTCTCGCTACTATTTCCCAAATAGCTTTTCCAGCCAGTCTTCATCGGTATCAGTTCTATTGGCATGGATGGAGACTCCGGTCCAATTTCCCATGCTAAATTCACCACTATCATCACTAGATGCTGCTTTTCCAAAGTCTTTGAATTCGAAAAAAATTATTTTTACAATAAAAGCTCTGTTTTTGTCCACTGTCCTTCACTGTCCTTTTTTTTTCTCTTAAGGATTACAGAAGTATAGAAAAAACTCTTTCCATATGAACACAGGTTTATTCTATTCAAAATCCTAATGTACTACTTAAATTTAACCTGGTAGAGAAGAGTTTCATTCAGCATGGAGAAGAGTTTCATTCAGCAAATTACCATTTTCAGTTCCTTTTTTTTTTTTGAGACAGAGTCTCGCTCTGTGGCCCAGAATGTAGTGCTGTGGCACGATCTTGGCTCACTGCAACCTCCACCTCCTGGGTTCAAGCAATTCTCCTGCCTCAGCCTCCCGAGTAGCTGGGACTACAGGCGTGTGCCACCATGCCTGGCTAATTTTTGTATTTTTTTAAGTACAGACGAAGTTTGACCACACTGGCCAGGCTGGTCTCGAACTCCTGACCTCAGGTGATCTTCCCGCCTCAGCCTCCCAAAGTGCTGGGATAACAGGTATGAGCCACCACACACAGCTACAATTTTGAGTTCTAAGCTAGAAGATACTGGACTGCAGTCTCTTCCTTCCTCTCAGGCCCCTGGTCCCTGGGCAGTATATCTACACTTGCTCTGTGATGTAGCATTTTAAATTTGTTTTCCTATCAGCCATTGACTTCCATTGTTCGCTAGTGAAGATACCCATAATTACAAAGTGTTCTTCTAGCCAGATCCACAATTGTCTTTCTCTTTCTTCTGGAGTGGAAAGTTTAGCAGGGAAGCGGAGTAAGGACAGGGGAGTTTCAGATGAGGAGCGTTAAAGGAAGGCAAGGAAGACTTTGATGAGGAAATTCAGGATGAGGAAGGTCAGAGAAGAAAAGGGGAAGGGAAGAGGAATTGGAACCTCAAGTAGGGTAGAGAAAGCTTCTGATGGATGAACTGAAATACAGGTATTAGACCATCAGAAATTAGAATATTTTAGAGCCAGCATACCGGGATGCCAAAAACCAATACAGCAATTACCACATTAGAATGATATAATGCAGCAAAGCAAAGCATTTTGCTAAGTACTCTAATCACATCGACAACAACAACAACAAAAAAAAAACAAAAAAACGTACTTCCTTCTTTTTATTATTATTATTATTATTATTATTATTATTATTTTTGAGACGGAGTCTCGCTCTGTCGCCCAGGCTGGAGTGCAGTGGCCGGATCTCAGCTCACTGCAAGCTCCGTCTCCCGGGTTCACACCATTCTCCTGCCTCAGCCTCCCAAGTAGCTGGGACTACAGGCGCCCGCCACCTCGCCCGGCTAGTTTTTGTATTTTTTAGTAGAGACAGGGTTTCACAGTGTTAACCAGGATGGTCTCGATCTCCTCACCTTGTGATCCGCCCGTCTCGGCCTCCCAAAGTGCTGGGATTACAGGCTTGAGCCACCGCGCCTGGCCAGGTACTTCCTTCTTTTTTATAGATGTGGCAACTTTGATTCAAAGAAGGTAAGTCACTTAGCCACAAGTAGTATATAGCAGTACCAGATTTAAACATATTAACTGCTGATTTGAAAGCTCATTTTCTTAGCCATTACACACAATATTATGTTCCCATAAGTTTCTAAAATTTTATTATGAATAAAAAAATCATTAAATAAAACTTGGTTCCTAAAGGAATAAACTGTTTATCTAGTCAGATGAGACATAATGCTTTATTTCTTGATGTGCTGTTTAAGGTTTTGTTGAAAGGGAGAGAGATTAACATTATATCCATATACGGTTGACTTCCTTCCACCTACTCCATTCCTCACATTTAAATGTTTAGTCTGAAGTTTTCTTCTTAGTTCTGGTTCTTGGTTTTAACCAGGATGGTACAAAGAGTACCAATAAATAATTATGTCATCATTAAAATATTCCAGGTAAATAGTTTTATTTTTGGTTGATACATTCACAATAATGATTCTAATAAAAATTTCACATTCTTAGTGAGGGGAAACAGTAAATAGTTCAAAGCTCAAAGTAATTAAATCAGGCACAGTCCAATTACCTGATTATAAGGTATACATAAGCATGTGTGTACAAGGCAAAAAAAGTTAAGCTTGGTGTTTTACTTGTGAAGGGGAAAGGAAACTACAGTTACAAGAGTTACAGGGCTTCAACTAGCAAATTTTTGTCACTTGCACTGGTTATCATGGTACCTGCAGGCTATTTTTAATACTTCAGTTGCATACTTCTCTGAGGACATCTATAGCATAATCTCAACTGAATGTAATTACGAACAGTAAAAATATAGTTTTACAAGTAATCTGTAAAGTTATAATTTATGGCTTAAAACATCTGCTTACAATAGTTAATTTAAATTGTTTAATAGAAAAAATAGACATCAGAAACACGAATCAAAGAAACACAAAGCAAATAAAACTTAGCTACCATCTCATGACTAACCCAATATCAAAACAATGTTTCTGAAATAAAAAACCAGCCCTTGGTAGAGATGCAATATATTCATCCATTGCTGGTGGCACTGTGGACTGGTATCAACTGCTTTTGAAAGCAATATGGCAAGATATGTTAAAGTCACAAAAATGTTCACATCTAAATCCTAGAATTACCCTAATTACCCTAACTGATCATACAGAAAGAACAATAAAATCTTTTCCATTTTTCTCAAGAAAAAAACACCATAAGTCAACGTATAATGGGGATGCTAAAGACACAAGTAATAAGCAGACAGACTTGGGCTTCATCATATATCAGCAGGTCAAAGAATGGCACAGTGACAACTTCAATAGCTTAAAGTTATTTCACCATTTTTAACATTTAAACTATTTTTCTTAGGTAGTCTACTTGGTTGGTTACATGTGTGCCACTATCAGTACAGTTAACAACATAAACGTTGACCCTCAATGTTTTCATCAGTTTAATGTTTTCATTAGACACACATATGCACACGTATGTTTATTGCAGCAGTATTTACAATAGCAGAGACTTGAAACCAACCCAAATGCCCATCACTGATAGACTGGATAAAGAAAACGTGGCACATATACACCATGGAATACTATGCAGTCATAAAAAAGAATGAGTCATGTCCTTTGCAGGGACATGGATGAAGCTGGAAGCCATCACTCTCAGCAAACTAACACAGTAACAGAAAACCAAACATCGCATGTTCTCACTCATAAGTGGGAGCTGACAATAAGAACATGGACACAGCGAGGGGAACATCACATATGGGGGCCTGTCAGGGGGTGGAGGGCAAGGGTAGGGTTAGGACAAATACCTAATGCATGCGGCACTTAAAAACCTAGATGACAGGTTGATAGATGCAGCAAACCACCATGGCACATGTATACCTATGTAACAAACCTGCACGTTCTGCACATGTATCCCGGAACATACAAAATACAGTAGAGAAGAGAAGAGTAAAATAAATAAAATAAAATAAAATAACAACTAGGAAAACCACTCACTGTTCAAATTTTTCAGGTTTTGTTTTTGTGCAACGTCTTACATCTTAATCTGACTAATGAGTAAGAAAGACAGGACAAAGCTAAAGACTGGAGAATTCAATGTTAAAAAGAAAGAAATGTATTATCTTGTTAAAAGGAAACACAGGTTTGCCCAAGTGGACATAATAAAAGGCCAGGTGCTTAAAGAATGGCTCTCCTTCTGGGAAGTGCACCACTTAGATTCTCAGTTTCTGGTCCTCAGAGGGCTCATCCTAATTTTGAGGGTGGAGGTTCCATGAGAACTCAATAGCCTAGGACTTCGCACCATAATCAAAAGCAGGTCAGAGTAATGGATGGGGACATTTAAACAGGACTGGCCACATGCCAGATTTCTGTCCCAAAGCGTGGCACTAAACTTATAATTACTGTTGCCTAAGAGTAATTGCTCACATTTACAAAGTGCATAGTAGTCTGACGTTCCATTTCTTCTTCCCATAGGTAACACTCAAAAAGTGGGGTGATGTATTTGAAAAGATTACATCTAATTTGGAGGTTTAAAACAGCATCTAAAGTAGCACCTAATAGGCCTCTAACTTTTCAGTAAAAGGTAAACTTTAGTATGAAGTTATGTTGATATTAATAAATTGCATCAAAATGATTAAAAAAAATACAAGACAAACTTATTTAAAATAAAAGGACATATATTCCAACTTTTTTGTACATAAAATTTTTTTAAATAAAGGGAGGATAAAGATTAGCAGAATCATGAGAGATTTTTTACTGGTTGCTATCAGTCTATGACAAATGGCCAATAGTTATATTTTTAAAAATTGACACTCACTAGTGATCAAAGAAACAAAATGTCTTTTGTTGGTCTTTACTACATGTTCAAAAATATAAACTGTAAATATTCAAAGTAGTTAAGAGAATGTTAAACTACAAGTCTTAAACATACCAGTGGATCTTTCTGGTCTAAGCTTTCTTAAGAGCAATTTGGCAATAAAAATCAAGGCTCCTGTAAAGCTCACATTTCATTTACAGGGCTCCACCTTATGGAAATCATTAGATATGTGGAAAAAACTTACATAACAAGCATGTGGCTAGGAATAGAAATTAGGGGGTCTATAAACTTGACCGAAAAAAATGCATCTTTATTTTCACCAACTTCTAACTGAAATTTAGTGCTTTCATCAATTATAAATGCAGGCGACAAACTATATTAATATTAGTTTTACATGTGACTTTGACATCAATAGAAATCACAGTTTAATATTACATTAAAGTTGTTGCAGACGTATCAGAATACTAATTACACTCACCCCTACTTTGAAATGATGGTAATTAACAGAGCTGCCACCAGGTCTTTTTTTCATGAAATAAGAACGAAGCACATCGATTACTATGTTTCAAAATTTTAACACTTCTGCAACTGTGCTTCAATATGCTTGGTTTGCTTTGTATTTTTGTTTCATGCACTTTAAAACATTACGCTGGTGGGGCAGGGCGGGGGGTGGGGCAAGTGGCTTACTAATCAAAATCAAGGTCAAAGTAGGAGGACTGCTTGAGCCTAGGAGTTCAAGACCAGCCTGAGCAACACAGTGAGACACCATCAATACAAAAAATTGGCCAGGCACGGTGGCTCACATCTGTAATCCCAACACTTTGGGAGGCCGAGGCAGATGGATTGCTTGAGGTCAGGAGTTGGAGATCATCCTGGCCAACATGGTGAAACCCCCTCTCTACTAAAAACACAAAAACTAGCCAGGCATGGTGGTAGGCACCTGTAATCCCAGCTACTTGAGAGGCTGAGGCAGGAGAATCACCTGAACCCGGGAGGCAGAGGTGGCAGTGAGCCGAGATCGCCCCACTGCACTCCAGCCTGGGCAACAGAGCAAGACTCCATCTCAATCAATCAATCAATAAAATATTAGCTGGGCACAGTGGTACACACCTGTAGTCCCAGTTACTTGGGAGGATGAGGTGGGACTAGCACTTGAGCCCAAGAGATCAAGGTGGCAGTGAGCTGTGATCATGCCACTACACTCCAGCCTGGGTGACAGAGCAAGACCCAGTCTCAAATAAAAATAAATAAATAAAAATGCATTCCAAGGAGAGTTCACAGGCTTCACCAAACTGTTATCAGGATCAATGGGGCAACAACCACAAGAAGTTAAGACCAGCTAATGTAAGCATTATTTATTATAACAAGAAACGGAAAAAACAGCTGAAAAACTTTAAAAGACATATGGCAAGGCCCATTACAAAAGAAGCAGGACAAAAGTGTAAACTGTATTTAAGACTCCTCATTCATTTTAAAAAAGAGTACGCATGTATTAAGACTGATGGGGCAGAAATAAAACCAATAGTATTCCCACAAAATTAATTTTCTGGAGTTTCTATTTTTTCTATAATGATATACATATATAACTTTTATAATTGGAAGGTTTTTTTGTTTGTTTTTTTTTTTTGAGACAGAGTCTCTCTCTGTCACCCAGGCTGGACTGCAGTGGTGCGATGGCTCACTGCAACCTCCGCCTCCCAGGTTCAAGCGATTCTTCTGCTTCAGCCTCCTGAGTAGCTGGGATTACAGGGATGTGCCACCATGCCCGGCTAACCTTTGTATTTTTAGTAGAGACAGGGTTTCACCATGTTAGTCAGGCTGGTCTCGAACTCCTGACCTCGTGATCTGCCTGCCTCGGCCTCCCAAAGTGCTGGGACTACAAACATGAGCCACTGTGCCTGGCCAGATTTTTTTTTTAACTATAAAAAATGCATTTGGTTTGCAAATGGTCAATGACTATAAAGAATATGTTTAAAAGTTAAGTTATTTTTAATGTTAATACCAATTCAAACATTAGCCTAGGGAAAGGGAAAAAAAAAAAAAAAACTAACATATAAATGAAAGAAATTACAATGAAACATTTGTTTCTAAATGAATTGCCTTATATTTAAAACATCCTTTACACCTCCTTACCAGGCATATTGCAGCAAGATGTCTTCCTATATAAAAGGCTTTTGGAGGATTTAGGGGGAAGTCTCTAACAGGTAGCCAGAAATTCAGTTAAGGCAGAAGTCACCACTGCTAACAAGGACAGGGACCGTGCAGTGTCCCAAATACTCAGCAAAACCTACCTATTTGTTGACTAACTGTTTACATGAGTCCTAGAGATGGCTTCTGCTCATGCTTCTCTCAGACTTGACTTGAATGCAAATAGGAAGATGTCTCCTCTCATTGCCTTGATGCTCAGATTAATGGGCTCACCATACAGAGGAGGGACCTCCATTCGAAGACTGGAAAAGGAATTGATGCAATAAAGCAAATTTTTTTTGAGCACCTAATTTCAGGGCTCAGAATGAGGGCCTCACTGTCTGAAGATATAATGAGGTACACATTTGGGAAATAGGTGGCAAGCTTGATTATGTATGTCATCAACTTGTACTGAAACAACAGATCTAAAAGGCCCTTTGTTTCAAGAATGCCAAACAAAGAGCACAGAAACTCACTGGAATGTGGAAATCAGTAAGCAAGGTAGTTGCTTTGATCTTTTTATATGGAAGGTGTTGGGGCACAGATAACAATACCCCAAAATACGGTGCTTTTGCATGCTGGATATTTTTGAATTAAAGAAATTGAAAAGCCGTAGAAGATGTCTCAGAACCAAGGACCTTCTAATCTTCTCTAGTTTCTGCCCTGAAAGCAAAGGGAGGGACTCTCCGGTATTTCCTTATCTGACTGAGGAAACTTCTTACCAAAAAAGTAAAACTGTCTTAAAACTCCCTCTCTAGGAATCACATCAGATAACCAGGAAAGATTAACCACTTGAATTCATAGGCCAATTTTCTGTAGTGATGTTGTCTCACTATGTTGCTCAGGCTGGTCTTGAACTGCTGGGCTCAAGCAGTCCTCCCACCTTGACCTCCAAAAGCATTGGTATTAATAAGCCACTGCCCACTGGCCAGAATAATGTTTTAAAATGCATGGAATAAAAATACAAAGCAAACCAAGCATATTGAAACACAGCTGCAAAATGTTAAAAGAGAGAACACTAATAGTCACCACACCATGCAGGCTTTTCATCTATTATGCTGAGGGCAGTTCCTGGAAATTACCTGGGACAGTTTATCTGCAGATTAAAACTACCATTGTTCATAGTGAGGTTCTGCCCCTCACCTTCCTGTCACCTCCCCCTGGAACTCAGAGGAGCTTTGTTCCAGGACATTATCTATTCTTTGGGCTCATTCATTCCCTCTGAAAATCATTTACTACCCTCACAATAGCCTACATCCCCCAATTCCCTCTACACTACGAAGGGGGTGCTACTTAAGCTTCAAACATCTGGCCAATCTTTTGGTGTCACACCTTCTATGGTTCCTGTGTTTATGCATGTATATGACTGTATATACATGCATATATGTACATGAAAGTTTTTATTTGTTTTTAATTTTTTTTTTTCTGCCCGAAAAAAATAAATTTTTTTAACGTTTTATCTGGACTCCTTTTAGACTTAGAGAAAAGTTACAAAAATATTACAGGTTATTTCCATATTGCTCACCCAGACTCCCCCAGTGCTAACATCTTATATAACGACATACAGTACAATAATCATTGTCAAAACCAGGAAACTGAGCCTGCTTTGTTGGGACTGGCTGGGACCATGGAGAGACTCCCCAGTGCAGGGTAAGTGAGAGATCCCCAATGAGCCACATTTCCATTGTGGACTCACTCCTGTGATCCTAGCTATGGAAGAGCCCCATGACCCTTGCAGGCCCTGAAACAAATATAAGGAGATGCCTGGAAAACATGCCAGGGCACTGCTCAGGACGAAGCCCACAACTGGTCCAACACACCCTCCTGAGTCCTATGCAGCTACGGCATGCATAATGACACCATTTTGACAGCCTAGCCCCAAAGAGACTGCACCCTGCCCTAGGGATCAACAGCACTTGCATCTCCATATTCCTGGAACCCCACCGACATCCCCTATATGCAGCCACTGCCACAGCAAACTGCTACCACCAGGACTGAAGCCTGGGCCAACTGGCAGCAACCCCCCTTTCTCCAGCAGAGTGAGATCACCCGTTTTCACATGCCCAGACTTCATGGCCTGCAGGTGCCTTTGTTGTGGGTTGCCATCACTGGGGCTGAAGCACAAGGGAAGGGAATGTTTTCCACCCATCTGCGTGTGGCTGCTGCCACTGAAAGCAATCCCGTCCTCCCCAGGAGCACAGCCACAGAGTAGCCACTGCCATCCCCACCTGAGCAACCTTCTAGGGGTCTGGGGATAACTCAGTCCCTGCCCACCATAGCCAATGTTTCATGTGCCATCAAGGGGATGGAGGTCAAGCCCTCTCAGGCCACCATAGCCACGGCCAACACCAGTGCACACCACTTAGAACTCAGAGGGTCATCCCACCACTGTTACTGCTATCACCCCTATCATGCCTGCTTCCCAGGGCCCAGGACTCCAACAACTGTAGCCCACTGCCAGCATTACTGGGTATCCAAGCAAGTCACTTGTAGCCCCAGAATTAACCTGCCGGGACCTGCTAGCACAAGTGCTGGTGTTTGCTGCCCTGAGGCCCAGACACACACTCAGTCCAACACTGCTACCACCGGGCTTGATGACTGGCCCACCTCCCAGTCACCAGCAAAAGTTCAGCAAGCCTCCATTAATGACTGTACCCTAAGTCAAGGAAATTACAGATACCACTTATGCTGCTGACAGACAAAGACATTATACATAGACTATACTACTACATGCACCCAGAATCAAAGTCAAAATGCCCTACCCAACCAGCAGCACTATAGATACATTTTCAGGAAAAAGTCCTTCCCCATGAAAGTAAACTCAAAAAAATGCAAGAAGCAGCTGTTATATCAGATGTGTACATAGCAATGTAAGGACATAGAAACCATGAAAAAACTAAGAAATATGACATCTTAAAAAGAATACAATATGTCTCCAGCAACAGATCCCAATCAAAAAGAAATACACAAAATCCTAGAAAAAGAATTCGAAACATTAATTAATGAAGCTCAGTGAAATACAACCAAATACTGAAAAAGAACACAAATATATCAGAATATGAATGAGAAATTTACCAAAGAGATAGAAATTATAAAAAGAAACAAACAGAAATATTGGAAGTGAAGAATTCATTGAATGAAATACAAAATACATTTGGAAGCATCAACAACAGACTAGATTAAGCAGAAAAAAGAATCTCAGTACTTCAAGACCGATCTTTTGAAATAACAGTCAGTCAAAAATTGCAAAAAAAAAAAGAATAAAAGAAAGTGCAAAGCCTATGTGACATGAGACATTATAAAGCAACCAAATATTCAAATTTTCAGAGTCCCAGAAAGTGAAAAGAAAATCAAAGGGTTAGAAAACATATTGAATGAAATAATAAGATAAAAACATTCTAAGTCTAGCAAGAGATGTAGATATCCAGATACAGGAAGCTTACAGATCCCCAAACAGAAGCAATAAAAAAGGGTCTTCTCCATGGCACATTTTGGTGAAACCATCAAAAGACAAAGACAAAGAGAATTCCAAAAATAGCAAAAGAAAAGTGTGTAGTCACTTATAAAGGGACCCCCATCAGACTAACAGTGGATTTCTAAGCAGAAAACTTTTAAGCCACTAGAGAATGGGAAGATACATTAGAAGGGCTGGGAAAAAAAAAGAAAAAACAACAACAACAACAAAACCTGTCAGCCAAAGCTACTATACTCAGCAGTTATCCTTCATAAATGAAGGATAAAAAGTCTTTCCAAGACAAGCAAAAGCTGAGAGAATTCATCTTTTTTTAGTATTAAATTCAGTGCTTAAAAAAAAAAAAAAAAATGCTTAAGCGAGTCCTAGCCCTGGAAGTGAAAAAATGGTAACCACCATCATGAAAACACACAAAAATGTTACCATTCCAGAAAGCCACCAAACTTGGCCAGGTGCAGTGGCTCCCACCTGTAATCCCAGCACTCTGGGACACTGAGGCAGAAAGATTGCTTGAGCCTAGTAGTTTGAGACCAGCTTAGGCAACATAGTGAGACTTCATTCCTAGAAACAAATTTTTTTAAAAATTAGCTAAGGCCAGGTGCAGTTGCTCAAACCTATACAGTTCTAGCACTGTGAGAGGCCAGAGCAGACAGATGGCTTGGCTCAGGAGTTCAAGACCAGCCAGGGCAACATGGTGAAACCTCATCTCTACAAAAAATAGAAAAGTGAGCCAGGCGTGGTGGTGTGTGCCTGTAGTCCCAGCTACTCAGGGGGCTGAGGCAGAAGGATCACTTGAGCCCAGGAGGCAGAGGTTGCAGTTAGCCGAGATCAGGCCTCTATACTCTAGTCTGATTGACAGAGGAAAACCTTGTCTCAATATAAAGACTCTTGCTCCGCTGCCCAAGCTAGAGTGCAGTGGTGCAATCTCGGCTCACTGCAACCTCCCCCTCCCGGGTTCAAGCGATTCTCCTGGCTCAGCCTCCCGAGTAGCTGGGATTACAGGTGCCCACCACCACACCCCGCTAATTTTTTTGTAGTTTTAGTAGAGATGGGGTATTACCATCTTGGCCAGGCTGGTTTCTGACCGCATGATCCACCTGCCTCAGCCTCCCAAAGTGCTGGGATTACAGGCGTGGGCCACTATGCCCGGCCATATTTCTTTTTAATTAGTCAGGCATGGTGGCATATGCCTGTAGTCCTATTCAGGAGGCTGAGGTGGGAGGATCACTTAAAGTCCGGGAATTCAATGCTGCAGTGGCCTAAATAACAGAGTAAGCACCTGTCTCAAAAAAAAAAAAAAAAAAAAAAGAAAACTACCAAATCACAGTGGTAAACAATATGAGAAAGAAACCAATATACAAAATAACTAGATATCAATTAATAAAGTGACAGAAATATGTCCCCACCTATAAATAATAACCTTGAATGTAAACAGATTACATTTTCCACAGAAAAGATATAGATGGGCTGAATGGAAAAAAAAAGTGACCCAACTATATAATGTCTACAAGAAACTCATCTTACCTCTAAAGAAACATACAGACTACAGTAATAGAATGAAAAAGGTAGTCCATGGAAATGGAAACCAAAAGTGAGCAGGAATAGGTACACTTAGACAAAACAGACTTCAAGTTAAACAAAGCAAGAGACAATGAAGGCCATTATATAAGACAGATCAATTCAGCAAAAGGATGTAACAATTCTAAACATATATGCACTTACCACCAGAGCACCCAGATATATAAACAAAACATTTTTAGATTTAAAGAGAAAGACTCCAATACTATCATAGTTAGAGCAGTGGTCCCCAACCTTTTTGGCACCAGGAACAGGTTTCGTGGAAGACAATTTTTCCATGGACCTTGGGGACAGGGGACAGGCATTAGTTAGATTCTTATAAGGAGTGCACAACCTATATCCCTCGCATGCATAGTTCACAACAGGGTTCATTTGCGCTCCTATGAGAATTTAATGCCGCCACTGTTCTGACTGGAGGGAGAGCTCAGGCGATAATGCTGGCTCACCTGCTGCTCACCTCCTGCTGTGCAGCCTGGTTCCTAAGAGGCCACAGACCAGTGGTTGGGGACTCCTGAGTTAGAGACTTCAACACCCTATTCTCATCCTTAGACAGATCATCCAGACAGAAAATTAATAAAGAAACACTGAATTTAAGCTACACATTAGACCAAATGGATGTAACAGACATTTACAGAATATTTCACTCAGCAGTTGCAGCATACACATTCTTTTCATCAGCACATAGAACATTCTCCAAGATGGACTATACATTAGGGCCCAAATAAGTCTCAAAAAAACCTTAAAACTTTAAATAATATCAAGTATCTCCTGAGACCACAATGAAATAAAATTAGAAACCAATAACAAGAGAAACTCTATAAACTGTAAAAATACATAGAAATTAAACATCACGCTCCTGAATGACCACTGGGTCAAAGAAGAAACTAAAAAGAAAATGAAGAAATTTCTTGAAGCAAATGAAAACCAAAATACAAAGTACAAAACCGATGGGATACAGCAAAAACAGTGTTAAGTGAGAATTTTATAACAATAGGTGACTACATCAAAAACAGAGAAACATTTCAAATAAGCAATCTAATGGTGTACCTCAAGAAACTAGAAAAGCCAAGAACAAACCAAACCCGAAATTAGAAGGAAAGAAGTAACAGATCACAGAATTAAACAAAATAGAGACTAAAAACACAATAGAAAAAAATCTACAAAATAAAAAGTTGGTTTTTTGAAAAGACAACTGATAAATCACTTGGTAGGATCACCAAGAAAAAAAAAGAGAGAAGACCAAAATCAAATCAGAAATGAAAAAAGAGACATCATAACTGATAACTACAGAAACACAAAAGATCAGAGGCACTAACAAACTAAAAAACTTACAGGAAATGGATGAATTCCTGGACATAAGATCATGCAGTAATAAAAAGTCTCCCAGTAAAGAAGAGCACAGAACCCAATGGCTTTGCTGTTGAATTCTATCAAACTTCCAAAGAACACAAATTCTCATCAAAGTATTCCAAAAAACTGAAGAAGATGGAACTCTCCCTAACTCATTCTATGAGGTCAGCATTATCCTGATACCAAAACCAGACAAGGACACACAAAAAAAAGAAAACTGCAGGTCAGTATCCCATATGAACATACATGCAAAAATGCTCAACAAAATATGAACAAACTGAATCCAACAGCACACTAAAGAAATAATACACCATAATCAAGTGGGATTTATCTCAGAGATGCAAAGATGGTTCAAAATATGCAACTCAGTAAGTACGACATATCACATCAACTAAATGGAGGACAAAAACCATATGATCATCCCAATAGACATAAAATGTTTGGTAAAATTTTGCATCCCTTCAAGATTAAAAACTCTCAACAAACTAGGCATAGAAGAAACAGACCTCAACATTATAAAGGCCATATGTGACCAGCGCATAGCTAATATCACACTGAATGCGGAAAAGCTGAAATCCTTTTCTCTAAGAACTGGAACAAGACAAGGATGTCTACTTTCACTACTCCAGTACAATATTGGAAGTTCAAGCCAGAGCAATCAGGTAAAAAAAAAGAAAGAAAAGGCATCTAAATCAGAAAAGATGAAGGCAAATTGTTCCTCTGTGCTGACGATATAATCTTGTATCTAGAAAAAACTTAAGTCTGCACCAAAAAAATATTAGATCTGATCATTAAATTCAGTAAAGTTGCATGATACAAAATGAACATCAACACAAATTCAGTAGTGTTCTTTTACACCAATAACAAATTAGTTGAGAAAGAAATCAAGAAGGCAATCCCATCTACAACAGAAACAAAAACAAAAAACAAAAAACAAAAAGAAAAAGAAAAGAAAAATACCTAGGAATAAATTAAACCAAAGTTGTAAAAGATCTCTGTAAGGAAAACTACAAAACGCTGTTGAACGAAATTGAAGAACACACAAACAAACAAGTCCCATGCCCATGGAGCGGAAGAATTATTATCATTAAAATGACAACATTTTACAGATTCAGTGCAAATCCCCATTCAAAATACCAATGCCATTCTTTGCAGAAATAGAAAAAACATCCTAAAATTCACATGGAACCAAAAAAAAGAGGCAGAACAGACAAAACAATCCAGAGCAAAAAGAACAAAGCTGGAAACATCATACTACCTGACTTTAAAACATATTACAAGGCTATTGTAATCAAAACAGCATGGCATTGGTCTAAAAACAGACACAAAGACCAATGGAACAGAATCCAGAATCCAAAAAAATTCATACATTTACAGCCAAATAATTTTTGACAAAGGTGTCAAGAACACACACTGGGGAAAGGACACCCTCTTCAATAAATGGTGCTGGGAAAATTCTACACTCCTCTCTCTCACCATATACAAAATCAACTTAAGATGGATTAAAGACATAATAAACATATGACCTGAAACTGTAAAGTTACTAGAAGAAAGCAAAGGAGAAATGCTCCAGGACATTGGTTTAGGCAAAGACTTTATGGCTAAGACCTGAAAAGCACAGGCAATGAAAACAAGAATAGACATATGGGACTATACTAAAGTAAAAAACTTTTGTACAGCAAAAGAAACAATCAACAGAGTGAAGAAATCATGAGTTTCATGGGGTAAAATATTTCCAAATTCTTCATCTGACAAGGATGAAGAGAGGGTGGTTAATGAGTACAAACATACAGTTAAACAATAAAAGTTCTAATGCTCAATAGCACATTAGAGTGACTATAGTTAGCAACAATCTACTGGTATATTCAAAATAGCTGAAAGAGAGGCCTTGAAATGTCCCCAACACATAGAAATGATACTCAAGGTGATGGATATCCTCCCTCACAAATAAAACCAGGAAATTAACATTGGCGCAATACCATTAACTAAAGTTCTTATTCAAATTTTACCGTGTTTCCATTATGTGGAATCCCCCCAATCCCATTCAGAATCCCACGTTGCATTTTGTTGTTATGTCTTTTTAATCCCCTATAGATTCTAAGAGTTCCTTAGTCTACTTGTCTTTCATGACCTTGACAGCTTTGAAGAGTATTTCTCCCTCAATTTGGGTTTGTGTGGTAGTTTCAAGTGATTGGGCTGGGGTTGTGCCTCTTGGGCAAGAGGACTACAGAAATGATGTGTCCTTGTCAGTACATCCGGAGGTTCATATCAACCTTGATTCACTTAGGTAAGGCTGTGTCTGCCAGGTTTCTCCACCATTAAGTTACTATCTTTTCTCCTGTAGTTTACAAATGTCTTAGAGGAAATACCTGGAGGTCATGCAAATCCTGCTTCTCCTCCCATTTCTCCTTCAACAGTCATTCACTGATTTTAGTTTCCATCAGTTGTGTCCAGTAAAGTTTACAATAGTAAAAATCCGTCTCTGTGATGGCGTTTTGTGCCTATGGGGATCAATTTGTGGTTGGTAAACTTCCACAAAACCACCATGACCACATACAGACCTGTCTGTAGTCTCATTTCTTGAGAAGAGAGGAAGAAGAACTGCAATGTATTATCCAGTGTCTGGAGTATAACACAAGGCCATATACACAGAGGGCTTCCTCTACCTTTTTCTTCCTGATGCTATGAATGAATACAAGACACATTGGCTCCTCAACTCAATAAATTTTATACCTTGTTCAGCAACAAACATTTATTCATTTGTAAAACCTGACTTTCTATTCTGTGGCCCTTGCCTTCAAAGCATGCTTAGGCTGGCTGTGAATTAATGCAGCATAGAAATCATCATGCAAAACAAGAGGTGCTAGGGTGTGTCAGGTCAGTGGTGGGAGAGCATCTAAACCTTGCAGGAGAGGAGTTCAGAGGGCTGCATAACCCTGGAGGACAGGCAGGAGCCTGTCAGGTGGGCAAGAGAGTAAAGGAAGAGTAACCTATTCTAGTGCATACCCTGGGGCAGGGGAAGGAAACTCAACTCCATGCAGGAGTGGAACAGGATAAAGCCCTTCTAATTTGACACACCTGTGGGTTTCTGTCCTGCAGCCTGATTATTGCTCTCTCACTCCACAGGGACACCTTCCTATAGAAATGTTACACTACTTCTCCTATGTAAGAAGAGATCAGCTGGGGAGCTGCAGGGGAACCCAAGCCTCTTACATTAAGCTACCTCAACCTTCATTCATAAATGTGATAAAGATCACTGGACAACTAACAGCATGAAGAAGAAAAAACAAGAAAAGAAAGAAAAGTAAAATGTACAAACAGGAAGATACAGGTAATTCAAGAAAAAGAACTTAGAAAAAATTTTTAATTAATACCAACAGAGAAATGGGAGGGAAGGTTATGTAAGAAAAAACTATTATGAAAGATAACTACAAGGTGGGCGCAGTGGCTCACGCCTATAATCTCAGCACTTTGGGAGGCTGAGGTGGGAGGATTGCTTGAGCCCAGGAGTTTGAGACCAGCCTGGGTGACATGGTGACACCACATCTCTACAAAAAGAAATCTAAAAAAATTAGCCAGGTGTGATGATGCACACTTGTGATCCCAGCTGTTGAGGAGGCTGAGGTGGGAGGATCACTTGAGCCCAGGAGTTTGAGGCTGCAGCGAGCCATAATCATGCCACTGCACTCCAGCCTGTGACAGTGGAAGACCCTGTCTAAAAACAAAAAACAAAAGAACAAGTTATTGGGGGATTAAAAATATGACGGCTAAAAATGAAATTCAGCAAAAGGACTAACAGAACATACAGAGCTACATAGCAACTGCTTGTTATCAGATGAAATCAATGAGTATAGAACAAAAATAAAAAGAAATTGAAATTACAAAAGAAAAAAAAAGGGAAGATAAGTCCAGGGGTTCACCATCCATCAAAACAGAGTTCCAACAGAGGAAACAAAGAAATTGTAGAAGACTTTTTAAAAAACCTCTGTTTAATAGCTTCCCATTCATCTTGTTTTTTATTTATTTATTTTATTTTATTTTTTCTGAGGCGGAGTCTTGCTCTGTCGCCCGCCCGGACTGGAGTGCAGTGGCCGGATCTCAGCTCACTGCAAGCTCCGCCTCCCGGGTTTACACCATTCTCCTGCCTCAGCCTCCTGAGTAGCTGAGACTACAGGCGCCCGCCACCTCGCCCAGCTAGTTTTTGTATTTTTAGTAGAGACGGGGTTTCACCGTGTTAGCCAGGATGGTCTCAATCTCCTGACCTCGTGATCCGCCCGTCTTGGCCTCCCAAAGTGCTGGGATTACAGGCTTGAGCCACCGCGCCCGGCCCCTATTCATCTTAACGGCACTAATTGGAGACTATAAATACCATGAAGGCAGAGGTATATCTCCATTTGTTCTCCTCCAGGCACTGTATCTGGCACACAACAGATGCTAAATATTATTTGAATGACTGAACAAATGGATAAATGAGTGAATAAATGTGCAGTTATTTTAATTTTTAAAACTACTTTAAAAAAATGAAGGGTACTCTTGACAACAGTAAACTGGATAATGCATTTTTGTATGTGGGTGCAACACTCTGATTTCCCTTCTAGGAAGAACCTACAACCAGTTTGGTCACAAGAAATAGGATTAGCTAAAAGTCTCTGGATGCCGTGCCTTCAAATCTACTAAAATTTTTGAGCTGGGCCACACTCTTCCTGGGCAGCCCCTAGTCAATAGCTGAGCATAGTGGGGTAACAGGACCTGCCTTTTACTCCCCAACAAGGAGTGGTGCTCTAGTAATGCCTCTCTAATGCTCATTTTTGACCCTTTGTGTTGGCTGACACTTTGTCAGATCTGCATCATGGTCTGAGGCTCTCCCTGCCTAATCTTCCTTTGTCTCCTCTTTCCTTTGAAGAACTGAAGGCTTTCTCTGCAAAATTATCTTTCACAGACCTAAGTTACTCTCATCCAAGCCCCTAACCACTTGCAGTCCTGTATTGTCTCAGCATCTGCCTTTCAGATGACCCACATGTTTATTACATTATTAAATAAAGGACTATCTGGCAAAGACAAGAGGTTAGGGTCCAATGGGCATTAAGTGAGGAACTCTAAATAAAGTACAAAGAAGTAATGCAATGAATGTTAGCTACATTATTACCGACCGTCATTTAATCCTGGGTCTCAATATAAACATACACTCACTAGCAAAATGGCAAAGAGAAGTGGGCTTGAGAAAGGACTGGAAAGAAAAGCATCGATAGCATGTTGCTTATTTTACTAAGTACGAACAATGGGATTCCTCTATTGATCCAGCATCTTTCCAGCAATCGACCTGGCTAATATGTTGGAGTAAAATATCCTCTGAAGTCTAAATTTGTAAAATAATGTTTATAAAAACAATGTAATAATAAAAAGTGATTATAGCTTCATCAGCCAAATATGCAGCTGTATAGCATACTTTAGTAAAGTACTCCCACTCTACTCCCGCCCCTGCCTGAGACTTAGCCACAGTGAAGTCAGGAATGCATTAGGCAGCCAAACAGAAACTACCTGGTAAGAGGCGGAGTGACAGCCAGGTCAGCAGGGCCACACCTTGGTGCTAGAGGATAAATTACATCTGACACTGATGTACTCCTTCAACAAGAAGACTTGCTTTAAGGTTCTGATTAGGAAAAATGAGTTAGTCTGCTAATTTCAGTGAATCAAAGTTGTCTATTACAAGACAGAGTTGTTTGTTTAGATATGTTTTATACTATATAAAAGTATAAATAACAATTTTAAAAATGTACAGTTTATACTTTACAGAGCTTAATTTCTGCTCAAAATTTTGTTATCCAGAGCCACTACTTGTGGTATATTATCATATTGTAACAAATTGCCTGTCTGACTTGAAAATTCTAAGTTGTGTGGCCCAAGAAAAGTTCTTACAGTAGGCACTCTGTGTTACTGACTTCCATTGGACAACTTCCTGGATTAACCACACTGCTCATCATTGCCCTGCAAACCATGCTGATGAATACCCAGTGGCACCAGCAGTCTAGTGGGTGATCCCTAGTGCCATATATACTTTCTGCTCCCACCAGCTAGACCTCATGCTGACAAAGAGTGGGCTGTTTATCCCATCTGACTTGCTATTTTAATTATGAATTTAATTATGAAAGCTGATGAAATATGAGTACAAAAGATAAACGTTGTTCCTACTAAAAACTAAGGCTTTACTACAGACTTAATAAAGACAAGTCATTAAAAAGAAAGCTGTTGGATTAAATGTGGGCAGGACAGCTACGAAAAAATGAGAAAAAAGTTATGAAATCTAAGATTTTGTACTCAGATTGTGTTATTAGTCTCTATGTTTTTATTCTTATGGTTTAGCCTATTAACACAATGAAGAATTTAAAAGAGTAGAATCATTGTCAAAGAAAAGCCTCTGGCCTCACAAGAGTTTGGCAAACATATTCTTACATGTTTTAATGACAATAGAACAGCTTAAATGTATACTTTTAAAAAATTCCCTGCTTGAGTTGATATTTTCAATTCACTAGTTCCAATTATGCTGGGTAAGAGGGTATTTTCCATGCTTCAAATTAGTAACTACTGGATTAGTGACTATTAGATTTATGAGGTTATTAGGAACAAACAGGATTAATCTGGAATCTAAGCATTCACATTTTTATTGCAGACTTTTGAAAGATAAAATACTTTAAGATTCTCCATCTCTTTAACCTAGCAGAGATCAGAGAACAGTGATTAAGAACATGACTGTGCAGACACCCTGGCTCCAACATTTACTAGCTCCATGAGAGCCTATCACTTAAGCCTCAGTTTTCTCAACTGGAAAATAAGGTTAACACTTAAGCCTCAGTTTTCTCAACTGGAAAATAAGGTTAACACGCACCCAGATCTACGTGTTCCACGATGTATCTTTTCACTCTATCTAG
>NC_045439.1:34930145-34949946 GCF_002776525.5 Piliocolobus tephrosceles
CCCTGGTCCATGCTGAGGCTTCCTGGGCATTAAGAGACTGAAATGAGAAAATGTGGCATAGCAAATGCCTAGTATAGTGCCTGGTACACAATAAGTACCCAAAATGTTCATTATTATAATAATGTCATTATAGTGCCTAATAGGAAAAAGGTACCCATAACTACATAAATTAGATTATCACTAATGTGTTTCAGTGTCACTTTTGGGTGGAGGCCATTTTGCCTTCACCTATTGACAGCTCAGAAACACCTGCAGAAAATTTGCGCAGGTACAGACTAGGAGTTAGTTTACCTCCTAAGAGACATTTGGCAATGCCTGAAGACATTTTAGGCTGTCACAACTAGAGGGAGGAGGAAAACCTCCTGGTACTGATAGTGTGGAAACCAGGGATGCTGCTAAGCATCCTACATCCTACAATGCACAGGACAGACCCCGTCTCCAACCCACCCCAACAAAGAATCATCTCACCCCCAAATGCCAAGTTGGCAAGAATGAGAAACCTTGGACCTTAAAGGACAGTGTAAGAGAGATGTAATTTCTAAAATATAAACTTCAGAAAATTATTCTGAGAAGATAAATGTTTAAAAATGACATCAGGGTATGCAAAACAATATTGATTCCAAGACCCACACCATAGATATGTAGGAATTTAGTCACGAGACAAGATTGTTTCCGTCAATAAAGCCTTCTGGAATGGGATCTATCATGTAATATTAAGATGTTTTATTCTAAAGCAATTGTTATAAAGCTATGGTACTAGATTTGAAACTAAACTTCACTCAGAAGAATAAATTTAAATACCATTCAAAACCCCAAAACAGTGGAAATCAAAACACTGCGGGAGTAGTTTGCAGACTGGGAGCCTCTCGCCACAGGCCTCTTCACTTGGCTGCAGAGATGACTGATCTAGCTAATGGAACACAGAGGTATGTCCTTCGTGGATGATCATCCTGTTTCCTCATTTGCCTATCTGGATAACTTAAACTCATTCCTAAATTAATGCTGCTCAAAAAGCTTGTAAGAGTTCACTTATACTACTTACTTGTCAGTAAATCACAATGGTCTTTCTTAAAAGTATGAGATAAAACTGTGTATAAAGTATAATCTCAACTATATATATAAATTTTTTTTCTTTTTCTTTTTCTTTTTTTACTCTCCCACTCAAAGAAAAGATGAGAAAGGAAGTGGCCCTTATGTCAGAGGTACTTCTCTCGTCAGTGCCTTTTCTACTCAAAGACCTAGATTTGATTTTTGGCACTGAGATCTATTGGCTCTGTGACTTCTGTCAAATAATGTAAATTGTTTTCACAATACTTCCTGTAAATGGACAGGAATATATTATAATTCCCACCTACTGATGACAACATTGAAGCAGCAAAGACATGGTTCCTGTACTTACTGCGAAAGTGTTAAAAAATGAAAGTAGCATTAAAACTGTTTTTGCAATCCTTAAAAAATAGCTATATATAAATATTTTCAACTTGGTACATTTATCCCTAAAGGTGACACAGCAAATCTACTATATAACAAAGACTATAATTTCAACTGCTAAGTCAAAGGGGCTTTTTATTTGTAAAAGTACTATTTAATATACAAGACATTTGTATATCTGAAAGGGGAAAGTAACTCAAAAAATGCAAGAAGAAATAAATTGAGCAAATGGCTATCGAGCTATTTTACCATCAAGAAAGATAATGAAGACATGCAAATCTTATGCCACATTGCTAATAAATATCTTAATATACAGTACTTTTCTTCAGAAAGTATGGCAAAAGAAAATTTAAGAAATAAAGGATCTCTACTTACCCTTCTGGTAGAAAAATTTTCTATAATAGTATGCACCCAGATCTACGTGTTCCACGATGTATCTTTTCACTCTATCTAGGTGCAACACCAAGTTCTCCTTGGGCACTTCAAGTACTGCCACTCCTGCATTTGTGCAATGGGAACTAAGGGTAGACTCAAAGGAGGCACTTTCACATCCACTAAAGGAGCCAGAATTTGATTTTGAAAGGCTGATTTTCCTCTCCCCTTCTCCACCTATCTCATTCCGAAAATATGGACAGCTCATTACAAGCTCATTGCTTTTATCATCTCCCTGGTCCATGCTGAGGCTTCCTTTGGAATTCAGGTCCTCTGTGCTGCCCATTGGGGAGCTAAAACTGGCTGAATGAGACAGAGGTCCAGAGACCAAGGATGCCACGGCAGCTGCGGAAGCTCCAGTGGTGGTGTTTCTCCTCTTAATAACATTGTGCCTGTTCATAATTGCCTCATTCAAATCAAATAATATACTCTGGACATCATAGTGGGCAAAGCACTTTGGACATGTCCAGGGCCTGACAGAGTCTTCTGATCGGTTATCTTCAAGATCTGATGACTTCCCAAGTTCTTCACCTTTGGCATTGCGCAATTTACGAAAAATAGATGAGTCTCCAGTTTCAGATTTCGAACGTCGCTTGAGTGGTTTTTCCCTTTCCTTAAAAAGCCTGAGGTTCTCTCTCTGTGAGATAGGCCCGTCTATAACATCCAAAGAGAAACCAGAACCCTTGCTACCACCAGTAATGAGAAAGTCACTGAGCTTGGTTGGAGTTGGACCTCTATCAGATTTGTCATCTTTGTAGCCCTTTAACAAATCAAAAAAGCTTTCTCCAGACGTTCCCTGTTTATCAATTGAAGATGTGCTACCATATTCCCTGTGCAGTGATGGTCCAGTCTTGTATGTAGGTGAGATACATTCATCAAAGCTATCCACATCAAGTTCACTTATGGTGATATCACTGTTGCTTCGCTGCCGTATTCTGCGAAGAGCTTTTCTGGGGGAGCTGGGGTAGGCTTCAGGCATGAGAAATCTGGAGTCCATGTTCTCCGACGGTCTTGTCTTGTTTTTCAGCGTGTTCTGTATGCTTTTCAGCATGGCTGAGTCATTGGAATTGAGGCTAACAGAACTTCCCTGACTCACAGGACTGCTTTTGGAGGACAGGCTATCAAGGCAACTTGAGGTTTCTATTTCCTGGCTTGAACGGCTAGATTCTTTTATGTTTTCCTTTCTTGGGGGCCAATCTGCAATCCTTGCTCTTACCCCCATCTTTGGGACTCCGGGGGTTGAGGTTATATGGTGAGAACCTTCACTTCGGGGGGGTCCTACAGGAGCCATAACTGATGATCCTAAGCTGCCATTTTGGGACCGGAAGCGCCGCATGTAGAAATCATCAGTGTGGACTTTGGGGGTGCCGTCTGTGCCAACAACGGAGGCCCTGTCAGTGGCAAGGGGCCTCTCTGTCTGTGACCGTTTCAAGCTGGTCATGATGTAAAGCAAGTAGACTTAAATCCCTGCAGCAAGGACCATCATATCTGTGTTTTAAATGTGCACTTCCCTTTTGGAGAATGGCTTCCAGAAAATACAACAGTTGCATGAGATCTTAATCTTTTTCATTTAAAAGATTAAATGATGCTTTATTTGTAAAGCACTGAAAATTTGAACTCCTAAACGTTATAATCCACAACAGTTTCCTTGCTTCACTTTAACAGAGGGCTTTCTTTTAGAAAAAACTGAATGGAACTTGTATTACTGAGACTCTGTGGTTGCCATAATCCCATGCTTTCTCTAAAACAGAAAAGGATAATTTGAATTAGCAGATAAATACATCTAAAAACAAACATGCAATTGTCAAAACCAGATACATGAAAATAAAAGACTCAATAATGGATTGGGATTCACAGTTCCAAAATCCATATTTTTAGTAAAGCAGGTTTGAAAGAAAGGAAGAAAGTAAAATTCATTTGATAAAATCCATAGTTTATATTCTAAAAAAAAAAGACCACTAAGACTTCATCTTAATTGAACTGTTTCATAAAATGGGGGGCAGGGGGAGGGGTACATCTTGTTCTGGATATCATGGCTCCTACCCAAAGTACAGACTTTTGCTCCAATGACCTCTAAAAATGTAGAACATCATGAGCTACTGTGATAACCAGAAGTTTGAGATGTAACCAAGTGAATAAGATAATTAGAGCAACACAGTTTTCTGACAAAAAACTGAAAAATGACTTTACTGAATATGCTGCAACAATCACTTTTTAACTCCTCTATTCCAAAATCAATACATTTTTTTTGTTTCCTTACAAAGGCTTAACATAGTTGGCAAAAACAAATACAGCAGAAAAAAAATAAATAAATAAAAAGGGTTTTCCCGGAGCCATCATATCCATTAGCACTCTTCTGTATTTTCCTCTACTTTATTACTTACCGAGACGAGGATATTGCAGAATGAATCCAGCTTTCACCACCACCTCTTCCCAAGCTCTCTTTAGTTTCTTATACTCTTAAAAGCTAGAAGTATCTCACTAATGAACAAAATGCCTGCATTTCCTTATGCAGTACAACCTACTCCACCCCATCAGTGCTAATTTATGAAGACGGCAGAAACAAAACACAGCTCTGGGTGGCCCTCTCCATATCCCCAACAGATTACAGAGAACTGTTAGCATCCTTCCAGGTGACGGGCATGGAAATGAACTTCCTCATGAGCACGTCAGGCAGGAGGCAGGAGACACAGATTCTGAGTACAAAATTCTGCATGGTTGCGTACATTCTGAAAAGAAAGGCAGAGGCTTCTTTTCCAAGACTCCACAAATTACACAAGAGGTGGCCTTTAAATTCTTGCCAAATACATGTTTGGAAAGATGCTGCTGAACCAGCACTGAGCTGACAGGGCGGCATTGTCTACAAATCACGGCTCTGACACCCGAGGACGACCCGCACTTGCTGCACTCTCCACTCAATGGTAACAAGCACTTACTTCCACGATAATTAAGCATCTCCCTAGTCGGCTTCCTGCCTCCAAGGCAGGCGCTTTCATTTCTCTTGCAGCACACAGCATCATTTTAGAAGACTCACTGCTATTTAAAGGCTGGAACACGTAGGGGTGTTTCAAAAAAAAAAAAAAAAAAAAACATGCTGCCTGCAGAATGCAGGGCCAGGCAAGCTCTGGCTGGGCTCGTGCTGGCTGGGTCTGTGGAGCCATTCAGATAAATGCCAATTGTTTTCACTAGCACTCCTCTTCACTGTCTTTTGTAAAAGGGATAATAGTTTTGCACTGCTACCTAATTAAACCTGGCCTTTGAGCTTTCTAGATACTTCTACTGTCAGATTGCTATTATTCCCTTTACATTCCAGAACTTTACATGTTCCTCTTTCAATGATAACCCTTCAAGTGACAAAACATGCTAACTGTTGCTTCCGAGGATATCAAAGGACAGCATGTACGGCCACGGCAAAGGTTTAAGAAGTGATTCTCATAAAATGGAAGGAAAATGAATCAACTGAACCAAAATGCAAACAACCTGTTCATCTCCCAAAAAGCTGATTATTTCAATGAATACACTCTATATGGCATAAATAATAATTCTAAGTAGATTCTTATAAAAAGTAGATGCTTTCAACATTTCTCACAACCTCACAGAAATCCAAATAAATCATCTTTCATTCCCAAAACATTCATTCTCTAAAAGGACAACACACCAATCCCACCATGATAAAAACTCTTGCCACATTTCATTTGCCTTAGAAAATACTTTACTGCAGAACTGTCTTTCTTAGTAGATGTGAAGTAATTTCCATTATAGGAGGAAACTAAAAGCTGGCAGTAAAATACAAGAAATAAAACTGACTTGGAAATGCTCAGTCTCCACCATCAGTATTTCTCTTCCAAACCATCTCATATACTTCCAATATTTTTAATGAGTTTATAAAATCTTATTTTTAAATATAAAAATTTCTTACCAATTCAAAAGAAATTTCAAGACTCCCATTACATTATATAACAACGACTCAACGTTTTCTCTTCATTTCAAAATATAGACGAGCACATGGGAGAGAAAGAAGCCACGTTTTAATGGCCTGTAATAACTGATAAGGTTCAAGATGGGCAATTATGTTAAACAACAGATTTTTTTTCAGTCTTAAGGACCTTCCTTCCTTTGTATTTTTTTCTCCCTCTCATTTTCCATCTCCCTCCCTCTTTCCCTTTTCTCATTCTTATTTATGGCATCAAACCCCTTTGGGGTACAATATAAACTTTGGGCACTGACTAGTATATATGGAAATATACATGCTTTGCACTTATTAAACTACCAGTCAAAAATAATGCTGTCCATTGATGTGTATCACATGATGACAGATAAATAATACCTTACCATCTATTCCTCAGGGTAGTCTGAAACAGCAAACCTATGTTGACAATGATTAGCAACTCTCTTAAGTATCAGCAAACCTAAGTACCAATATGGTAAAAAGCAATAGAATTAAACAGAAGAGCAATACAAATTCACAGCATGTCACCTCCATCTGTTGAAAGAGCAGGCTATATAAAAATTTTTCTTATTACATGTTTAATTTTACAGCTCTAGATACTATTTAAGTCTATTCTATCTAGAGAGCCCATAGTTTAGTTGAGTTCAATTCAACTAGTTGAAAGTCTTTTCATCAACTCAACATCTCTCACAACCTAACCCACCATTCTTCCAGAAGACATGCTTCCTCCTGTCTTCTAAATTACCCCCTATGTTTCTGTAGTGTCTTCTGAGCATGGACCATACATCCAACAGTCCCTCCTTCAAGGGAAGCTCCAGGTGTAGCAGGGAGACACAGAGAAGCAAGAAGATGACGGGGGATGCATGGGTCATGCCTCCTTCCTATATACTTTCCATTTTGATTGTAAGCTCTTTAATAACAGGAACTATCTCCTGGTGGGACTAGTTGTACCACAGTAGGTCAGTCATTTAGAACATCAAGTCCCTGAGAATGCTGAAAGTGGAACCTCTCATGGGACCTCTTGATTGCTAAAAAGCCCTTGTCATTCTGGCTCTGTGAAGCATCTACACTCCCGAACCCATCCTCCACCCTGAACCTCTCTTTTCTGGACCTCTGTGATAACCATGTGCTTCTTCATTTTCTCTTGCCTCTTTTTGCCCACTACTCAGTCTTCAGTTGGGGTCCACTGAAAAGCTAGTGATTACAGGGTGGTGTCTATGGTTTACTTCTCTTACCATTTTTCATATTTCTGGAAGGGGGTATAAAGGGCATTTCTATCAGGATGCATGTGAGCACTTAGTGTATTAGGATGAGACAGAAGCATGGGTCCACTGGAGTAATAATATCACTGTGGAAAGCAGAGTGTTGATTGGGTTGGATCACATTTGTCTGTGCAGCTGAACAAAGGCAGAATAATTAAGTTACCTGCTGGAAATCTGCATGGCAACCAGTACTCTGTCTGGTGATACTGTAGGTTCCTGCAGCTTTAAATATCATCTCTATGCTGTTACCTCCAAATCTCTGGTTATGATCTTCTCCACTAAACTCCAGATAAAATAGAGGTAGATGCTCATTTGATATCTTCTTTATTTACCTATCTTATAATGAATTAATCAACAAGCAGAATAATGAAAAAAATTTTTTTTCAAGAAATGATTAAGTGGTAAGGAAGGGAGCACAGTAATTCAAGGAATAGAATGAAAGAAACAACATCGTGCCAAGGGCATAAAGAGCGGCTTAAAGGTTACACAAGAAGATGTGGAAAGGGGGTGGGGTTGGTGGAACACTACAGTTCCTGTTGTGAAAGAATTACAGTGCAATACAGTGCAACCAGAAAGATGTAGCATTCCTCATCAAATACTTTCACATTCCAAAATGAGATCTTCTCAGATTCTTTAATTGGTATAGCCTAAAATACAACACCAGTTCTCAATGTTTCAGGGCAACAGAAGGAACTGTGCTGATGAATAACTATTCAAATGCCCCAATAATCCAGAGATATACACTACAGAAGTATTTATGAAAATGTCCAGGCCCAGCACAGTGGTTTGTGCCTGTAATCCCAGCATTTTAGAAGGCGAAGGCAGGAGGATGGCTTGAGCCCAGGAATTTGAGACCAGCCTAGGTAACATGGTAATACCCAGGCTCTTAAAAAAAAAAAAGAAACAACAGAAATAGTTTTTGAAGTTGTGCACACAGACTTAGAATGCCTATAAATATTCTTACTTCAGAATGTAATAGAACACTATTTAAAAACAGAAATATAACTTCACCATACTTGAATATTAGATGAGCTAAGATAATCAAATAAAGCAAACTATTTTCTTTACATCCCTTCTTGGCTTTCCTGAATTCCACTCACATTACATAAAAGTCGCATCTCAGACAGAAGGGATGGCTCACTCTTTCAAGTTAGCCTGAAACACATCTTAATGCAAGCCATGGATAATTTAAGATTTATGAATTAGCATGCAACTTTTTAGAAAGGAATTTCTACCTCCTTTCATTTCCATATTTTCCCTTCAACAAAAAGCAGGAAGAGTTGAGAAAAACAGTTGATAAATCTAGTTCCTGCTCTCCCAATGTTCACTCTCTGAAGGGGACGACACTGATGGAAACAAAGTAGAGTCAAAAAAACTTGTGGCAAAATTAACAAAGTGAATACAAAAGTTATAGATACAAAACATGTAACATGATAAAGCCATATTTAAATTTAGAGATAAGAAAACAACTTAAAATGTGCCTGTTTGGACAGAGGAAGGATCAAAAGGGAAAAATCACATTTTCTTCCCACTCACCCTCCTAACTAAAAAAGTTCAGAAGGTTATGCTTCAAAGGTTTTGTTAAGCTTGAATATAGTTTGTATAGCTGAAGGTGAAGGAAAGAACACAAAAGTTTGGCAGAAAGCTTGAGGGCAGAAGAAGAATGACAGAATAAAGAATGCTGGAACAAGTTACATGGTGGAATAATAATAGTTATTATTATATTATATATTAATTATAATATATTCAATTTTATTTAATATATAATAATTATATATAATATATAAACATATAATATATAAAATAATAAATATATATTAATTATAATGATAAATATAATAATAATAATTATTATTATTATTTGAGACAGGGTCTTGCTCTATCACCCAGGCTGGTGTTCAGTTGTATGATAACGGTTCACTGCAGCCTTGAACCCCCAGGTTCAAGTGATCCTCCCACCTTGGCCTCTTGGGTAGCTAGGACTACAAGCGTGCCTCACCATGCTTGGTTAATTTTTTTTTTTTTTTTTTGAGACAGAGTCTCGCTCTGTCACCCAGGCTGGAGTGCAGTGGCGATCTCAGCTCACTGCAAGCTCTGCCTCTCGGGTTCACGCCATTCTCCTGCCTCAGCCTCCCAAGTAGCTGGGACTACAGGCGCCCACCACCATGCCCGGCTAATTTTTTTGTATTTTTAGTAGAGACGGGGTTTCACTATGGTCTCAATCTCCTGACCTTGTGATCTGCCCGCCTCGGCCTCCCAAAGTGCTGGGATTACAGGCGTGAGCCACCGCACCCGGCCTGCTTGGTTAATTTTTAAATTTTTTTGTAGAAATAGGGTATTGCTATGTTGCTCAGGTTGATCTTTAACTCCTGGGTTCAAGGGATCCTACCAAAGTGCTGAGATTACAGGAGTAAGCCAGTGCACCCAACCCATGGTGGAATAATTGGTAAGTAGTAAATTGATTCAATAACTGGCAAAATGAAGTACAGAAGTACATGTCAATGTTTATCTCTTATATTTAAATATGACTAATCTCATGCAATAAGCACATAATAAAATACCAAAGACCTAAGCTGGAAGAGCTTAAAGTAGGAAGGGCAGAAGGACTAAAAGGTAGTAAGTAGAAAGGTAAAAGTGAAACAGAATTATTAGAGGAAAATAGTGCTTGAGGTGTGATAAATTATAATAATACTTTAAAGGAAAACAAACCAAAAGTTCACTAACTCATTGCAGGCATTTAGAGTTTCCATGCCTGCCATCAGGATATCAAGAGACCAGATGAGACCGAAGAAGTAAATGAGTGTTTTTATCATAATAATTGTATGATAAAATACAACTACTATACATTTAAAATACATTAAAAAAACTAATTCACCCAATACTGTAAATTGAACAACTGATTATCAAATCAAATCTGGTATTAAATAACTTATTACCAAATATATCTGGGGAAAGACAAGTGTGAGAAATAGATGCCCTGGGACAACGAGTAAATAACCAGCACATGAAGTAAGTGCTTGTCCATTTTCCCAAACTGTGCTCAAATTCAAGTAACCCACAAAAAAGCATTCTGTAAACATCTCGATATATGTTGGTCTATTAAAGCCTCCAAGAAACCTGCAGTCACAGTAGCTCGCGCCTGTAATCCCAATACTTTGGGAGGCTGAGGTGGGAGGGTTTCTTAAGCCCAGGAGTTTGAGACCAGCCTGAGTAACATAGTGAGTTCCCATTATTTTTATTAAAACACAGAAAACACCACCACCACCACCACCAATTTTGTTAAACTAAGAAATTTCTTAACTGATTTGACCATGGACTCACTTTAAAAAAAAAGAAAAAAAATCAAACATTTTATACCATGCATCCTATTGAACATAACTGGGGACAAGCAGGTCCATATTTCAGAAGAATACAGGATAAAAAAGAAACTGAATATACATTACAAATTTTGATATGTTGTAGATAGATAGATAGATAGATAGATAGATAGATAGATAGATAGATAGATAGATAGGCAGGCAGATTAAAAGGGCAAAGTAAGTTCACCCAATAATTGACAATGTTTGTCTTTTGATTATGAGCAATTTGTTTTTTTTGTATTTGTCTATATTTTTTATTTTCTGAAATGAACATGTGTCACCTTCATAATCAGAAACAAAACTTATGAGAAAACAACCCATCTTTCTGTTGCTAAAAATATAAAATACGATCTGGGAATGCGGTATGATGGCCACACATTTAAATACTAAGATACTATACTTTGTTAAACCTCCAACCATTCAAATCACCAAAAAAGTAACAATCCAACAGATGTCAGGTCTGTCCTGTAAGACGTTCTTGTGCTAAATCCCCTAATTAAAATGAAAGTACTAAAGATTATAAGATTAGCAGTATTTATAGGATTTGAATAATTATTTCACATAGATGATTAACACAATTGCTTATATTTCCTCATTTACAGATGCTTTCCTTATATTTAATATTGACATAAAAGTACCCCTGTGCCCAGCAGCCTTCACCTTGTCCCCTCCCAAGACTGCAGTGACCTAGGAACATCAGATGAAGGTACCCAAACAGAGCACAGGTTGCCATCATTAGTTCCCCTTTCCTGGGAAACATCTACTTTCCTATGTATATTCTGTCCTTTTCACAGTCCTTCTGCAGGATTGAAGCTAAATTTGAAGAATGTCTCTATGTGGACTCACACCAACACCCTGGAGAGCTTCACTAAAGTGCTACATGGTATCAATGGTTCAAGGAATTGAATACTGGGGAAGAAGAATCTGGTAGTACTGATTTTCTTCTTTGAGGGCAGAAGGGAAAGCTATGAAGTCAGATTTACATTAGATAAGCCATGAAAATTGCCTTTGATCCACATATAATGAACTCTGTAAAAAATGCAGAAGAGAATCTGCATCTCTAAGACAGATTTTCAGGCTGCTAACATTGGCGATTTGAGACAGTCACTGTCAGTGACACAGGGGGATCATCTCTACCCTTAAGTCTTTATTATCTAACTGGAAAAAGAAGACAAGTGTGTAGGAAACGGGAGGGGGCTCAGTAGGAAGGAGCACCACAAATGGCTTTATTAAGGATATCGCAGTTTTCTTATTTGAATATTTATGTTCCAAAAAGAATTTAAGAAACTGCACTTGAAAAAACACGTTTAAATTTAGCTCAGGAAAAAAGCAGAAAGGAGCATAAGAACAACAGACGAACATAATATCCAAACTATTATTAATCATGATTGATATCAACAGTAAGCGCACTTCCCTTAGCAGATTTTGAAATACCACCCAAGAACCTAGAACGTAAAAGAAAAAAATTAAAATCACTCCCCACTGCCTTAGCCATGTCCTTAAATACAGACTGCAGACGATTCCTGTGTCTGTCTGACTGTACCATTATCTCTGAGCATAACCTCTCTCCCTCAAGGGATCTAAGACAGCAGGACTCTCACCCATTTCATTTTCTCACACATGCTCATTCCTTTCCTTCAGTCCTCACCAGCACCCCAGGAGTACAGCTGACCCTTGAACAACACAGGTTTGAACAGGGAGGGCCACTTATCTGTAGATTTTTTTTCAGCAAATACACTAAAAAATATTTTGGAGAATTGTGACAAATTGAAAAAACTACATAGCCTAGAAATATATAGAAAAAATCAATAAAAAGTTAGGAATGTCATGAATGCATAAAATACATGCAGATATTAGTCTATTTTATCATTTACTACCATTGAAGGCACTAAAATCTACTTAAGGCACTAAAATGTATCACAACTTATGCACAGAAAGATCATAAATGGTGCAGTCTGCAGCTGAGCGAAATGTAAACAAATGTAAAGATGTAATATTCAATCATAACTGCATACAATTAATTGTAATACATATTGTACTCCTAAAATAATTTCGTAGCCATATCCTGCTGCTATTGTGGTGAGCTCAAGTATTACAATTCTCCGATTAAAAACAAATCCTCTCCAGATAAACTCCATGTCAGAGTAAAAAGTGACCTCTCGTGGTTCTGGTGTATTTTTCACGCTTAGTAAAATACGTTAACCTCAAATAACACCATGGGACCTATATGAGGTGCCACTAGTGATGCTAAAAGTGCTCCCAAGAAGCAAAGTCAGGATTTTATAAAAAAGAGTTCGATAGTTTGATCTGTACCATGGACTGAAGTCTGCAGCTGCACTTGCCTGCCACGTCAGACAGATGAAGTAAATTTACGGTACTGACGAATACAGTAAAGTACTGCAAATGTATCTTCCTGATGATTTTCTTAATAACATTTTCTCTTCGTTAGCTTACTTACTGTAAGAACACACTATATATAATACATATACAAACTATGTGTTCATTCACTGTTCATATTATCAGTAAGGCTCCTGGTCAACACTAGGCTCTTAGTCAAGTCCTGGGGGAATCAAAAGTTATACTCAAATATTCAACTGCATGCCGGGTGGGAGTTTTGGTGCCACAACCTATGCATTATTCAAGGGTTAACTGTATCTCCATTTTACAAATGAAGAAAGAGCATAGAGAGGTAAAGGAATGGTCAGGCCAGGTTCAGTGGCTCACAACTGTAATCCCAGCACTTTGGGAGGCCGAGGAGGGAGTATCATTTCAGCTCAGGAGTTTGAGATCAGCATGGACAACAAAGCAAGACCTTGCCTCTACTAAAAAATAAAAAAATAAAAAAAAAGTCCAGGAGCAGTGGTTCACGCCTGTAATCCCAGCACTTTGGGAGGCCAAGGTGGGCAGATCATGAGGTCAGGAGTTCAAGACCAGCCTGCCCCACATGGTGAAACCCCATCTCTACTAAAAATACAAAAATTAGCCAGGCATGGTAGGGTGTGCCTGTAATCTGAGCTACTTGGGAGGCTGAGGCAGGAGAACTGCTTGAATCCGGGAGGCAGAGGCTGCAGTGAGGCAAGATCACACCACTGCACTCCAGCCTGGGCGCCAGAGCAAGACTCTGTCTTGGAGAAATAAAAAACAAAAAAAATTAGCCAGGCGTGGTGGTGTGGTCCCAGCTATTCAGGAGGGCTGCTTGAGCTCAGGGGTTTGAGGCTGGAATCAGCTGCCATCGGACCACTGCACTCCAGCCTGGGTGACAGAGCAAGACCGTTTCAAAAAAAAATAAAAGTGCTCACTATATAGCGGGCTCTCTCTCAATACTGGGCTAGTGGTTACAAAATTTATGGCAGAAAAACTGCTTTGAAAATATAAAAGAAAAAAAGTTTCCCTTATAGCCTGTGTTCCACCTCTCCAGTCCAACCCAGGCATGAATTTCTACATCCCGTGGAAATGGATACAGTGAGAGAAAAAATATTAATTAATAATTAACTTTAACTTTTTTAAAATGCTATGGTAGTCATGTCACTTTGAGAACCTTCAGTGGCTCCTCAACTGCCATGCCATTATTTTTTTTCTTTTTTTTTTTTTTTTGAGACAGAGTCTCGCTCTGTTACCTAAGCTGGAGTACAATGCTGCGATCTCGGCTCACTGCAACCTCTGCCTCCTGGGTTCAAGCGATTCTTCTGCCTCAGCCACCCAAATAGCTGAGACTACAGGCACCCGCTACCACACCTGGGTAATTTTTATATTTTTAGTAGAGACGGGGTTTCCCCATGTTGGCCAGGCTGGTCTCGATCTCATGACCTCCTGATCCACCTGCCTCAGCCTCCCAAAGTTTGGGAGTACAGGCATGAACCACTGTACCTGGCCCATGCCATTATTTTCTGATTTAGGCCTGGAATTCAAGAGTAAATCAGAATTTACTGCTCACAAACTGCTTCCTTCTTAAGGAAACAGGCTTGCCCTAGACAAACTACCATGCCCTCTTCATAAAGCTCTACCAAGTGACTGAGCCCACATTAAGAATTCAATATTGAAAATTTAAAACTGTAAATTATAAAGAATACCTTGTCTGAGCCCATCATGTTCCACCTGTGGTAGCCAGAAACTGTAAGTCCACCTAAGGTTAAATAGCAAGGGCCAAGCCCACGTTTACATCCAGAGTCCCTCATTCCCCAAGCGCTACCCTGCCTGTTGTACCATGCTGACCTTTCAGAGCATGCTTGTTCAATAATCTGTTTCCATCCGTTGTAACCAGTTAGGTATGCATCAGGTACTGCTCATTATCTCACCAACTCCCTAAAGCAATCTTTAAAGAGCTATTATCTACTGCAGTTTGTACATGAAGACCCAGCAGCTCAGAAAAGACTGGGTCACTGCTCAAGAGTCTGATCCCTAAGCCATGTTCCTTGTACCAGGACACCCTCCTTTCTAAAAATGCTTCCCTTTCTGCTACTTACTGAAATTTCAGGATTCAGGATCCATGCCTGTGGTTTGGCCTTCTCTCTCCAGTGAGACTTTCAGGCTCTTCTTGAGGAAATGATCTGTTCAATCCTTATCCTGAAAGCACCTAAGCTTAGTACCCTTGAAATGTAATCACTAGAAATAAGAGTTATATGCTTTCAGCTAAAATAGAATAGAAATTAACTGATAAATTATCAGAACTTCTACTGTAACCTAAAATGTAAGCATGGCTATTTCACACATATCTGTGTTGAAGGAGAAATGCCAAAAATAAGTCCACATTAGCAAAATTTAATACAGGTTTCAGCTTCATCCTTCTCTCTTAAAAAGCCTTCACAACAGTAATGAATGAAAAATAGTGGATTTGACCTTCTCCCCCCAATCCACGTATCAAAACAGCATGAAAAACAGGCATAAAAAGAAGCAAATCTTTTAAAAGATTTAACAAGTGACACAGAACTGGATAAGACACTATCACAATGGAATAACTAAAAGATAAACTAATCCACAATAGAATCAACTATTTAAAATCCTAGCAAATAAACACATTCTCACAGGACAATGTAAGGCAGTGTGGTTAATACAGCATGAAAGGGAGAGACAACTGAAACCAGAAATTTAAAACAATTACCATCAAACTAATGATGGTCAAAACAATTTTTATCTTTCACCCTCAAATAATTTTTCTCCCCACAGAAGTCTCTCCTTTGCCCTTTTTCAAAGTCATTTTTGATCTGGGTTATATGCTTACTGAAAATTTTAAAAACTGAAATAGTACAGAAAAAGTGAAAAGTATACATCTTCTTCAACATGTCCCAATCCCAAGCCCAGTGATAGTCACTCCTCACAGTACACATATTCTTCCAGGCACTGTCTGTGGGCTGGCGGCACAGACAGTAAGACACTGAATGGTAAGGGCAGAGGAGAGAAACGATCCAGCGCAAGGGCCAGTCACTTCTGCAGCAACTTAAGTATTTACAGAGCCAGAAAAAGAAAGGCAAAGGGGTGGATGACGAAGAGCCAAAGAATCTGCTTATGCTCAGAAGCAGCAAAGGACCTCCTCCCATTCAAGCTGACGTAAAAATGGTAGATGTAATGCTTCATATTGGAAACATTTTGAATCCTTTATTTATATCATGGTTCCGAAAATAGAAGCTCTATACAAATAATTCTGGCAAGTGGTCAATAGAAATGAAAGCAGGAGCAAACAAAGTATCTTTCTTTAATGCATACCACATCCTTCCAGGTTTTTTTTTAAAAAACTATGCACATATGCAAATATACATACATATTATGCCTAACTTTCAAATAAAATTATTTTTAATCTAGTCCCCTAAACTTAAAAATCTCTGATTTCTAAGTGAGATTTTCCTCACAAATGTATTAACTTGATCATTTAAACTCTTAACAAACTAGAAAAAAGGTTAATCAAAATGCAAACCAATAAAGTGTTCAAAGATAAAACCTTGCGGAAGTCGTCGTCTTTTTTTTTTTTTTTTTGCCAACCTTCTCATTTTTGTGACAAAGTAAAATAAATCCTCTAACTAGAATAGTAAGTTGGAACTTAAAATGTAGTCTTGTGTGTCTGCAATAATGCTCATTTTAAAAACTGATCACTTTGCCTATTCAAGACTGTTTATAAGGTGCATATGAGCACAAGACTCTTACCCACTTTTGCTTAAATCCTCACAATAACCTCTGTTTTTGTAATGTCAGAATTTACTAAGTGCAAGATAAATCTCCCTAGTTAACAGCCCAATCTCTCCACACTCTTCCCACCATGCTCCCTGAACCCTGAGTTCCAGTCAAAGGGAAAGGAAACCAGTTACAATTTCTTGAATGCACCAGGTTCTCAGGTAAAGCCAAGTGGTAACTTCTGCTGGAACACAACTCCACATAATTCTCTTCCTTCCTCCTCCTGTTTTATTCTTATCTACCCTTTACACCTCTTTAACTCTTACTCCTCCTTCAAGACTGCACTGGGGTATGTTCTCTTTCAGGAAGCTGTCCACCCCTTCCACTCCCACCCCTACCCCACCTTATTCTTTTTACAGCATCCCTTGGGATTACTACAGGAAATTTATGGTGGTTAAAAATCAAGATTTTTGTTGTAGAAATCAAAATTTCTACTTTAAATAAATCATGATTTCACTATGTGTTATTACCTTCTAACACCATATCTGCTGCCAAGAAAAAGTGAAGAGCTGTCTTTTTGAAACTTTCTGGCATCACTGCAGTTAAATCAAGTTTTAAAGAAAGAATATGTTGAACTAAGAAAAATTCCTTAGCAGAACACAAGCACAAGAAAAGGCTCATCTACTGTTCTGAGTATAATAAGCATCAAAGGCATACAAATCAAAACAACACTATACCCATTAGGAAAAAGTACTGAAATGCCAGTAATCACTGTTAACAGTGGCAAAGTTAAAATAGATATGTCGCTAGAGATAATGGACACTGTTTCCTTTTAGGGGGAGAAAAAAACCATTGGTAGGTAAGCCAGAAAATATTCATGTTGTTGAGCTCTGCAATCTCTATTTTGACATTTGGAAAAGCATAGTTTTCAAAAGCAGGAGGAATTTTCCTCTGCCCAGTTCTCAGGCATCTTTCCTCCTTCAGCAGGTCCCAGGAGCTCTGCCGGTTTGCCCTTCCTTGTGCAGCTGTAGACATCCACTCTTTCTCTTGAGGTCCCAAACTTTCTCCACATCCTTGATTCCCAAAAGACAATCAAACAGGACACACCGTGAATTTTGAATGCTCAGTTTTCTGATGCACCACCCCCTGAAATGTAAGTGCTTCAGGCCAGGAACTGCATCTTATTTGATTTTAGGATACTTAGTCCTTAGTAGAGGCTTAATCATAAATGTCAACCACATTTGAATAGAAAAACAGGTGGTACAACAAACACTGAGAAGTGATTTTACAATCTATAAGAATTATCCAAAGATACTTACTGCAATGCTATTTTATTTTTAATTCATTTATGTTTTTATCAAAGTAACACACATAGTAGTTAAAGGCACATAGTACTATAGGCATATAAAATGGGGAAAACCTATACTGCTTGACTCCATCTTCTTCAGTCCCAGGAACAGCCACTTTCAATACATAGCACTGTTTCCTTCACTATTTCCTTATTCCTAAATAACAGGCTCATATTGCTACTTTTTAATTTGTCAATCTTATATAGTAACTGTTGAAGTCCTGTTGTGGCAGATAAGAAATTAGCACACTTCCATTAAGTGTCTCTCCCATTTCCTTGCCCCATTCTATGTACCTATTTATGTATTTATGTTCACATGTGTGTATATTAGTTATATCACATAGCTATATATATATCAGGATATATGTTACTACGGCTGTATTTGCTCAGTTGCTTACTTTACTTTTCCTGAACTTAGTAACTGTTTCATTTATTTTCATTTGCTTAATTTCTATATACCTATGCTTAGTTTTTCCTACATACAACATAAGAAGCAAAAAAATCTTGTTATTGTTTCCACACAGTCAAAAACAATAGGTTCTTATCAATTCCATTTCTCTTTCCTGAAGAACTCTCTCCTAGGGCTCTTCTCATGTCCCAATCTAGCTGCTGATCTCCAGGTCTCCTGAAGAGTCATTCCTGGGAACATCCCACCAATCACCACCCTGACCGTTCCTTCCTTTCTCTCCTGGATGGATCCCATGTCTCCCAGATTTCATTTCTTCTTCTCTTAGTTCACTCCCTCACTGGATGGACCACTACCTTCTTCATTTAGTAATTGCCTAAGAAGGGGTGTGTGGGTGGTAAAAGCTTTGAGTCTTGGTATGCCTAGCTTTAAACTCACTGATGGTTGACTGGGCATAAAACGACAGATAGTAAAACATTTACTATTAGAATTTTCAAGGTTGCTATGGTCTCAATATTTGTACCCTGCAAAACTCACGTTGAAACTTAATCCCCAGTGTGGCAGTATTGACAGGAGGGGCCTTTAAGAGGTTAGTGAATTATGAGAGCTGTCCTTGTGAATGGCTTAATTCAGTCATAGATTAATGGATTAACGGGCTATCATGGGAGGAGAACTGGTAGCTTTATAAGAAGAGGAAGAGAGACCTGAACTAGCACGTTAGGAGGCTCAGACCCTCAGCATGTGATGCCCTGCACTGCCTTCTCAGGATGCTGCAGAGTCCCCACCAGCAAGAAGGCCCTCACCAGGTGCAGCAGCTGGACCTTGGACTTCTCAACCTCCATCTGTGTGTAATAAATTCCTTTTAAAAATAAACTGTCCGTGCTGGGCGCGGTGGCTCATGCCTGTAATCCCACCACTTTGAGAGGTGGAGGCGGGCGGATCATAAGGTCAGGAGATCGAGACCATCCTGGCTAACACGATGAAACCCTGTCTCTACTAAAAATACAAAAAAAAATACAAAAAAAAAAAAAAAAACTAGCTGGGTGTGGTGGTGGGCGCCTGTAGTCCCAGGTACTCAGAAGGCTTAGGCAGAAGAATAGCGTGAACCTGAGAGGCAGAGCTTGCAGTGAGCCAAGATTGTGTCACTGCACTCCAGCCTGGGCGACAAAGCGAGACTCCATCTCAAAATAAAAATAAAAATAAAAATAAAAATAAAATAAAAATAAAAATAAAATAAACTATCCAGTTTCAGGTATTCTGTTGTAAGCAACAGAAAATGGACTAAGACAGGTCAGGAGATCGAGACCATCCTGGCTAACCCGGTGAAACCCCGTCTCTACTAAAAAAATACAAAAAACTAGCCGGGCGAGGTGGCGGGCGCCTGTAGTCCCAGCTACTCCGGAGGCTGAGGCAGGAGAATGGCGTAAAACCTGGGAGGCGGAGCTTGCAGTGAGCTGAGATCCGGCCACTGCACTCCAGCCCGGGAGACAGAGCCAGACTCCGTCTCAAAAA